>NW_024533839.1:0-57173 GCF_016097555.1 Gigantopelta aegis | reverse complement strand
CTTTGACATTTTTTAAATAATCAATATTTATTTTAAAATTAGGATGAAAATGCCTAACTTTCTTGAAACAATTATTACATTTCAACTTCAATAAGAATTTAGCTTTGTTTTATTTATTGGTTATTAAAAAAAATTATTGAAAATCATTATATTATTTAATACAAATGTGGAGATTAAAACAAAAAGAGAATGAGGATCTTAAAGGGACAAAAATGTAAAACAACACCCTATAAGTAGTAGACAACTTAATTTTTTTCAATAAATTATTATTTAGGAAACCCTTCTATTATGCCCTAATAGCACTTGCAGGGAGGATGACCTGCAATTTACTAATCATCCCACGATGTTAATTTAGAAAATTTCCTTTGAAACCAGTACACAAATTTGAAACAAGGGTTGATTTTTACCCAAATCTTAATTACGGTGTAAGAAGAGGGGAGATTAGGATATGTTGTCAAAGTAACTGTCTAAGGAGTGAATACCATCCATAATTTCAAAAATTCTGAAGAATGCATGCATGTGTTAAGATACTGAAATGTCCTTAGTCATGCCCAACATCCACAGTATTCCTGCACAATTATTGATGTCATTGGTAGAAATATGTATCAAGAAATTCCATAGGATCCCCCCTGGCATTAAAATTTCAATTACAAAGTTTAACCAGGTCTATTGGACTGTGTGATATAGTGTTTGATGAATCGTAAGGAAAACAAAGAGTTTATGTAAGAGGTATTAAACAACTCTAAAGATATAATTAAATGAAACAGTAATCCGAAAGTCAGGTGAAAATACGTAATAGAAAAGTCAATAAAAACTACGCAGTCACAGCTGGTCACTAGTTTCTATACATTAGGTACAATGAGGTTGTTCCCATTATTGGAATAATATTGCGTCCTCCCATTCTTGTAGAGCTTCAGTGTTAATTAGGAAAATTTCCTCCTTGTATCCCAATTTTCTATTAGCTCCCAGTGTGATCCCACATTGAGTTCTTTTTTCCCTCATTGGAGAATATTCATGTAGTATGTTGTCGGTTAGTGCCATGTACAAACCTTTATGTCATTTAAAGAAGCCATTATTTGATATGTTCTCTAGAGTAATAAACGAAAATGCTATGAATGTATATTTACTCACCAAATGCTTGTTAAATATAATAAATTTACTTGTACGTTTGTATTCCATAACAAAAAAAACTGGCCAAACTAAACTACTTAACAATTAGTGAGATAATTAATGGTGTGTGGGTTTAATAAATGGCCTCCATCTTTTTTTTTAAAAACTGAAACTTGTATTTTCTCACTTTTAGTTTTTTTCTGTATCAACCTCTTACCATGACATTTATGTACTTGTATATCTTTATTTATATAAAATAGGGTATCATAATTTTTGTGTATGGGGAGCAGTGATTAAAGATTGGCATCTAACAAGATCAACGTAACCTATACGCAAGTCATTGATAGAGCGTACTCATTGTTTTTTATATTATAATAAAATTGGAGTAAAATTTTTATAAGTTTAACTCACCTTTTAGTACACACTCAATACAATGGAATGCTTTAGCTGGTCTAAATTCCAGTAATAATGGGAGCTATTTACATGTTCCGGTTGACCGTCAATATTATTAGCATTAGGTAATTCTTTATTCATATTGATATTGTCAAAGCATAGGGATGAAATCAAATCGTCAGCATTCCACTAGGAAAGAGTCGCAATATTTATATCTTTTTTATTGACTACATTGACTGGATATGCCAGTCTTCACAAGCTTTTCTTCTGTGCTTCTACTTCAGTTTAAAATAATATTGTTTGGAATGACACCATTGTTATGTTCGTTCCTATATTCTCCTTGGGTGTTTTCAATATGGTTCTGTGTATTATTTTTAATTGTGAGCGTGCATCTCATGTTGTTAAATAATGGATGGATATACCATATTTAATCCCCCCCCTAGACCTGTAAAAGCAATACAACTAGGTATACAGTACATTATTGCACAATAATCTTATTGTTGGATTATCATGTATTTTTATTAAGTCTTGTTACAATCCCAGTAGATCCAATTGGGTGTGGTCACCTGGTTTAAGATTACAAAAGGATATATAATAGTTTGCCGGCCCAAATATATCAAAACACTTTACAAGTGTAAACAATGTTTAATAGATTTATGTTTGCTTAAAGTAATGTCATATCCATTGGAATATTTGGTATGGCTCTATTTTGTAATATAAACCTAATAAGGTACTTCGCTATAGAAAATCTGGACATAATCAAAATAATTGTATAGCCTCTCGACCAGTGTACTATATTCCTAGTTTGGTACAAGAATGTTAATTATTTAATTTACTATGCCTTCTTTTTGTTTTTCCATCAACAATGGACATCATTTGTCACGGCACATTTTTTAGTACTATATTGCGTAAATTAATAGGTGGGGTTTGATTACACCATGTATGTAAGCACTCATCCACATACATAAGGGCCTATTTATTTAACATTTGTCTTGTACTTGTATCGATAGTCCATTGGCAATGTGATTATAATTATACAGGTTAAATTTGTATCTAGGATTAATTTTATTTGACTATGTTTTTGGATAATGTTTATAGGACTTTTGTAATACTAAATTACAATGTTAGTAGATCTAATCACATGTAAATTTAATTGTTGTTTTAAGAAGATCAACTGTCAATGGTGGGATTTTTACTTGGTGGAAACTGTGGGACAGTCTGTTATTGTACTACTCTTCTTTGATTTGCAAAGCATTCCATTTAGATGACATTAAATAGCTAACCTAAGATGTATTTATTTCATTGGTGAAAACAGTAAAGCATAATAATGAACCAACACACATGGGTATAGTTAAGGAAATTCTTATATTAGAAGTTAAATTAAATTAAAGTCTCATATATCTATATTAAGTAAATTAATTAGGGTGGGGTAATTTACACATGTATGTAAGCACTTTCCACACGCAGTATAGCATTATTATCTCCACATGCATCATGTACTTGTAAAGATAATTTGTGACCAAATGTCTATTAACAGAGTAATATTTATACTAGGAGGAATTTTTTGATGTTTGTTTTTGGATAATGTTATAGGACCCTGGTAAAAATAAGATTATTATGTAGTATAAAACTATCACATGTAATGTAATTGATGCTTAAAGATCAACGATCAAGGAATTTTACTTTGTTCAGTTTTCTAAGGTGCAGTATATTATTGTACTACTCTGTTTTGATCTACATATTTATGCCAAGCCATTCCATTTAGATGCCATTGTAATATACCTAAGATGTATTTATTTTTATTGGGGAAAAGTAACAGGTAAAAACCCTAACACATGACATTGTCCGATATGCATAGAACAACAGATGTATCTGTGGAATATGTTTATATAACATGTGCTACAAGCCTTGGATATGCCAGGTATCCCAGAGTCTATGAGGTCCTAACATGACTAGATTAGTTGTTGGTGTAATTCCGTTGTCCATTGTTAAGAATAGTTACTAGTAATATCGTTTGCTTAAAGTAATATCATATCCATTGATCTTTTTGTTGGCACATGTTTGTAATATGAAACATAATGTGTATTTTTGGCTATGGAAATATGAGCATAGCAAAATATATAGCCCTCTCCTAACACGTGACTATTCGATTCCTGTTGGTAGAACAATGTAAATTATAGTTACTTTCTGTGATTTCTTTGTTTTTTTTCATTTAGCAAGGACAGGATCATTTGTCCACTGCCATGCGTAGATCTATATTAAGTAAATTAATAGGTGGGGTCAATTTACAATGTATGTAAGCACTCTCACACAGTATAGCATTATCTATCTCACATGTATCATGTACTTGTAAAGATAGATGTGGCAAATGTACTATACAGACAAGTTTGTAATGTAAGATTAATTTTTGGATTATAGTAAAGTTATAAGACTCTTGTAAAAGGAAAAAGATTTCGATTTAGCAGAATAATTGCATATAATGTAATCAATACTTTAAGGTCAACTGTCAATGTTGTGTTTTACTTGTTCAGTACTGGTGGTATAGTCTTTTATTGTACTACTCTGCCTGATTACATAGTATGCCAAGCATTCCATTTAGACCATATTGTAAGTATAAAAGATGTATTTTATTTTTATTTGCAAAATTATCAGGTAAATAAACTACACAGTCCCTCCATACATAACAACAGATATATCTGTGTAATATTTTTTTTTTTATGAGCAAATGCTACAGCATTGGACATCACCCAGATCCTAGAAGCTATGGGTTCCTAATATGACTAGTTAGTTCTTATGTATTCTTTGACATTATTTCAACTAATGCAATATTATGAAATTGTTTATAAGTTATAGCACTGAAATGCTATCATTGTCTTGGACAATTTATTACATATTTACACTTCAATAATGATATTGTAGCTTGTTATATTATTGTTGTTATAATAATAACATATGTAACAATCATTATGATCTTTTTTTATTTAATAGCTAATATGTGGAGATTAAAACAAAAAAGAGAATGAAGGCATCTAAAGGCAAAAAATAGTAAGAACAACACATCATTATAAGGACATGTAGGCAAACTTAATAATGTTTCTTCAATAAATGTATTATTTAGCTATTATAATATCCTTCTGATGTATGCTTAATAGTCCCTTGCAGGGAGGAAGACCCTAGAATATTACTAGTCATTCACTATGTATATTTATAAATAATTTCCTTTGATGTCAATGAGAAATATGAGGTATTTATTAATCTATTGAGCTTGACTTCCTTTGCTGATACACAAGAAGGATCTAGCAAAAGTTTACAATGATTAAATTGTGATTATGAGATTCACTACCCAGATTCTGGGTGTATTTTTGACATGGTGGTGGAAAGAAGTAGAATTTTGTAACAAGATATCTGATATTTTGCTCTTACGAAGCAAACAAAGTTTATTGATGCTTTTATAAGTACCCAGATCTGGATTATATCCATACCCATGGCTTTTTAAGTTTCTTAATTTTAAAATATAGTCCTGATATTGTTCTCTTGAATAAATGAGACCGTTAGTTGATGGTATATATATTATATATATATATATTATATATTATATTCATATATATATTTACTATAATATATATACATAAATATTATATGTATGGATGTATGTATATAATATATATATATATATTGTGATGTGATTTTTGTGCATTGTAATTAATTGGATTATGTTTCTATTGTGACCTTTGCTTATGATACACCTACATTCTTCAATTAGTATGACCTTTTTTCTAATAGAAATATTTTTATGATTTTCACAATTTCACTTATTTGTGAAATCTTTACTATGAAGCATAGCAGAAGTTTTAGCCTTGATTTTTGTTTGATATTTGTAGTAGTGATTATTGGATTATTTAATAATCATGGTATACTTTTATTTTTCAATCTTGTAATATTAAGTCTTTTGTGGTAAAATATAGTGTTAGTCTAGACCTATTTTACCGTCTTAAAGTGTGTGGTAGGTGAACAACACATTAGCTATTTGTGGTGGGCATGAATTACTACTTGACCTTTAGACAGCTCTGAAAATTTTCATAATCACTCAGGATAGTATCTATTATTGAAGCAAGTACAATTTAATAACAAAGGCTTGATTTATTACCACAATTTCATTAATTTAACAGTGTAAAAAGATTTGGGATGAGGTCTAGGAATGGTTTCAAAGTAACCTGTTCTAATGATGTGATACCACTCCCATAATTTCAAAACATAGAGTGTAATCTATTTTGTTGTGATATCTTATGAAAACAGAGTTTATGTAGAGTTACGAAAAAATCTAAAAATATAATTAAATGAAACAGTAATCAGAGTCAGTGGACAAATAAACAATATAAAAAAGTCAATACCAACTAAGTCACCAGCTGTCATAGTTCTGTACATGTATAGGAGGTTGTTCCCATTTTTGGAATAATATTTGGCTCCTCCCACTTCTTGTAGAGCCTCAGTGTTAATAGGAAAACTTTCCTCTTGTATCAATTTTTCTATTACTTCCCAGTGATCCCACATCAGTTTCATTTTCATCATTTGATGATATATCATTGTGGTGTTGTGGTTTTTTGACATATAAAAACCCTTATATCATTTAGAGAATTCATTATTGATATTGTTTCTGGAATAATAAAAGAAAATGCTGTGAATGTAAATTTAAAACTGTATTTTATATTTAGTACAAAAACTGCCAAATTAACTACTTGTTTGGTGATAACAATTAGTATATGATAATTAATGGGTGTGTGGTTTCTTAAAATGGCCACATCCTTTTTAACTGAAACTTGTATTTCCTTACTTAGTTGTCTTTCCAGCCTGTTTATTGTCATATACACATACTTAATATCGATTTTTGTTAACATAGTTATCATGGTTTTAGTATATGGGAGTCAGTGATTAAAGATAGTATCTACTAGATCAACATACCTATAGCAAACTAGTCGTCGATAGAGCTTTACTCATTGTTTCCATATTATAATACAATTGGAGTAGGTTGTTTTAAGTTTACTCACCTTGTAGTGACGTCAATCACAATGGAATGCTTTAGCTAGTGTAATTACAGTATTAGGAGCTATATTCACATGTTCCGTCACAGGCAATATTATTAGAATTAGCCAATTATTTATTCATAGTTTATGTCATCAATATAGGTTATGATATGAAATCTCATTAATTGTTCTTAATTATAACCTTCTCAACAAGAAATTATATTACAAACCAGTAGTATGTGCAATCTCTTAAATAGTATTGGGCCTCCTGCTTCTTATTGGACTTTATTTTAAATATAAGACCTTTCTTTATCCGTACTTCAATAAATTAAGTGATATACACTATGTGACCTTCAGACAGTTCTGGAAATTTTCATGGTATATATTTATTATTGTAGTTCATTTACAATTTAGTAATGATGGCTTGGCTTTTGTAGCATGAACTCATCAGCATGATTTTCCAGTATACATTTTATGTAAAAATTATTAAAATGTGATGTTTTTTTCTATATGCCATTAAGCTATTAGAACTAAGTGTTTCTATGGTGTGCAGACTATATCAAATTCACATTTTTATGACCAGACATTGATAGGAAATACACTTAAATTGTGCTTTAGTGCTTAGTATGATTTGAGGTGGGGTTGGACAAAAAATGAATCAATATTCACCTGGTTACATTTCAGCTCATATGCTGAAAGTCGCATGAGACTCCATGTATAAGAACCATTGAGCCTTTTTGTTGTTAAGGAAGTAGTAATGCTTTTTAAAGATTTTGTTGTTTTAGCACGCCCGCTGACAAGCAAAAAAGAAAGAGATTTCCAATGTCTTGTCAATGGTAATGGAACAAAAAGTTGTAGAAATGTCTGTGTTACGTTATTTATAAATGATTAGAGAAAAGTGTTTAAATGCCCTACAACCCTCCAAAATCTCACCATTGAAGAAGCACAAGCAACAACAACTTCCTCATTAAGTGGATACCTCCAGAACATAGTGCGAATAATCCTATGTTTATTACTATTGGCTTATTTGTGAGAGCTATACCAAGCATACATATATGTATACTAGTGTGCATTATATATATACACTAGTGTACATGTATGTATACTGGTGAATATGTGTGTATACTAGTGTACATGTCTGCTATTAGTATACTGTCTGTAATATTAGTCTGTATGTTGTATACTAGTCTACCTGTATTAATGTTGTAACATTATATTAATGAATTTCAGTATAAATTTGTAATATGGAATATGTTTATGACACTCACATGTGTTCGTATGTTTTAAAATTGTGTAAAGTGTACACTAAGTATTAAAATGTCTTTAGTACAGTAATCTGAAGAAAATAAAAAATTAAATGTTATTTAAACTTAAAGACAGTTAAGTGCACATGAACTGTTTCAATATAAGTATTTTGTAACATACAAAAGTTCAAGAGCTCAACAGAAATATCCATGATCTATGCACAGTCCATGATCTATTCATATATTATATTCAACTCAAAATAATGTAGTACTGTAGAAATATTTAGTAAATTTTTATGGCATCTGCTAACAAAAAGTCCAATATTTATATCTAATTATGACTACATGGAACTGGCTCTGACCCATAGGTGTGTAGGAACAATTTTGTCATTGGTGGGGCACATATGTAACATTTTAACATTGTTCGTTTAACAATGAAGTATTTCAAAATCAATCAAAATAAAACTTTTTCTGTCATTTACACTGACAAAAATTTTTGAAATGTTTTTACATAAAAATGTGCATCTACAGGTGTAAATTGTATTATGAGGATAGGGATTGAAAAGTGGTAGTATAAATCAGTGATTGTGAAATATCTCACAATATACCAAAAATATTGGGGGGACACGTGCCCCTGTGCCCTCCCTGTTCCTATACCTATGCTGACCAGTCTTCACCAACTTCTTGTTGTACTTCTACTTCAGTAAAAAAAATTATTGTTGGAATGACACCATTGTGTATGTTCTTTCCTGTATCTCCTTGGTTGTCTTCATCTTGTTTCTGTGTAATATTGTTAATTGCGAGGTGCATCTCATGTTGTATAATAAATGGATGAATATCCATATTATCTAGACCTGTAAAAGCAAAATACAAAATATGTATCACAGTACATTATTGCACAATAAATATTATTGTTGGATTATCATGTATATTATTTAAGTCATGTTACAATAACATAATCCAATGGGTGTGGTCACATGTCTATTACAAAGGTATATTAATAGTTTGACGCCAAATATATAAAAACACTTACAATTGTAACAATAGTTTACTAGATGTATAGTTGCTTAAAGTAATGTCATATCCATGGACTATTTGTAGGCATATTTTGTAATATAAACATAATAAGTACTTCGCTATAGAAATATGGACATAATCAAAATAATTATATAGCCTCTCCTACAGTTACTATATTCTAGTTTGGTACAAGAATGTGAATTATTTATTCACTATGCTTCTTTCTTTTTTTCATACTAACTATGGCACATTTTAGTATCTATAGGTAAGTAAATTAATAGGTGGGGTCGATTTACACATGTATCTAAGCACTCTCCAAACATAAGGCCTATTGTTTCACATGTGTCTTGTACTTGTATATATAGTCATGGGCAAATATATTATAATTATATAGGTAAATTTGTATCTAGGATTAATTTATTTGACTATGTTTTTTTTCGGATAATGTATAGGACTTTTGTAATAATAAGATTACAATGTTAGTAGATCTAATCAAATGTATGTAATTGAGGTTTAAAGATCAACTGTCAATGTGGGATTTTACTTGTTGAGAACTGTGGTACAGTCTGTTTATTGTACTACTCTTCTGTTGATTTTGCAAAGCATTCCATTAGATGACATTGTAACTATAACTAAGATGTATTTATTTCATTGGAAAAGTAATGCATAATAAAAACCTACACACATGTCTCATACATATAACAGCAGATGTATCTGTGAAAAATTTGTAGTAGCAAGTGCTACAAAATTGGATATGTCCAGGGATTCCACAGGCATAGTGTCGTAACATGACTAGTGTAGTTGTTTATTTTATTCTTTGTTTTTAGTAACTCAATATTAGCAAAAACTCTATTAAATTTAGCATGACAATATCTTAGGATAATTTCTTACATTATTACAATTTCAATAATAATATTCTAAACTTGTTATATTATTTGCTGTTATTGATAATAATATATGTAATAACAGCGTGATCTATTTTTTCATTAATAGTTAATGTGGGGGATTAAAAACAAAAAAGAGTTGGAAGACAATCTTACAGAGACAAAAACATAGTAATAACAAGCCTTTATAAGTACATGTAGACAACTTACTAATATTATCTCAATAAGTATTAGCTAGTTATTATAATATTCCTTTGTTGTATGGGACTAATAGTCATTGGTAGGGAGGAATGACCCTATTAATATTACAGTCATCATCTCATTATGTATGTTTATGAATGATGTCCTTAAATGTTAATGAGAAATATGAGGTATTTATTAGTTTATAGAGCTAGGACCCTCTCTTTGCTGAGGCGCAAGAAGGATTTAGCAAAGGTTCACAATGATTAAATTGCAATTGGCCAATCAATCCAATAGTAATATATATGTGGGTGGTAAGAAGTAAAATGTGTTGTTAGCTCTCTGATAATTTGAAATAAATGAAGCTCCTTGATGTCTCTTATATAGGTGGAACCGTCTTATATCCATACCTATGGCTTTTTAAATGTTTGTTTAACAAATATAATATATAAAAATGTATATATGCATGAGCAAATGAGATATTGGTGTTGGGGTTATATATATATGGTTCCTTTTGTTGATGTAAATAATTGGCATTACATTCTTATGTGATTCTTTGTAGACCCTTCTCATGTATCAAACAAAGAGGGAGGTTGCTAGCTTGAGAGAGTAGATATTTAGTTATTGACAAGTCCTTTCTCAATACAAGCAGTCATTTTGGCCACTGTACGGGAAGTCAATATAAAGTGTGTATAATGCAAACAACAAAAACTAATTATATAAACTACGTGCGTGGGTAGGAGTTTACATATCTCATATGTCATGTGTTTGTTTTTGTCAGACTACCTTGTGTCCAAAGGAGTTTAGATCAAGAGATTAAGCCAGTACTGTTAGTCTTAGCAATAGAATTGGTTAAGGCTCTCGGTATAATGTTACAGCTGTTTAAAAAAATACACGACGTAGCAGACAAATATATCTATCTTGCAGTAGTATTGTAACTGTCCAATGACTTTACCTGAATAGTTACAACTATTTTAAAATACCAGGAAATAATGGATACATCTCTTAGAAAACACAATACAATAAAATTCCAGAAAATACTCGGCATGAAATTTATGACAGAAGTATAAAATAGTACAAAAGATAGTGTTGCCATACAGTATGTAAATGCCCCCAAATGCCTAAGTATCCTGTATTATATTATTTACACTTAAATGACAGATCATGCACATATAGAAGATAATTAATCCAGGATAAAACTGTGGACCCGGTATTTGTGTGGTTAGACAAACTACCAGTACTAGTCATCAATCTGCTGGAGTATTAAGCCTAAATAAAATTCCTTGCTCTTGAGGAATATTGATGTAGATAGATGTATAGTTGTAATGGTTATAAGGAGATTACAATGGTATTAAAAAGTCAATAAAAAAATGTTACGGTCAAACAAGATATGTATTGTTCAAAAATGTTCTTGTATATCTAATATTACAACAAACATTTTGTACAGCTATTGAGGTACCTACATACTTCATGATGATCTTGATGATATCAGGCGTGAATGCGTTGTAAGTTACACTACAGCAGGTTTATCATTTATGGAATAGCAATGAATGATATATATGGTAAAGTATTATGTTATAATGTGGTCATAATGTAATTGTAATATACATATGACACTTTTACAATACCCAGCCAGACCTTAAGGCAATTTCAGAAGATTATCAAGACTGATTGAGTTGGTCCAAACAATTAGTGTGTTTTACAAGCCTATTCTGTTTTTACAGAAACATTTGATATGTTTTAAACATCATCGTGTTGCAGATATTACAATGAATTGTTGTTTTATTTTTTGATAAGCTTGCGTGATTCCATATAACTAGTGCTGATCATCCAAAATCATAGTGTCAGATTTTCAGTATATTACTTTAAAATGTCTACTAAGGTAGTACAAATAATACACAATACTACAAAGACACATATGAAAAAACACCATGTAAGCATATGTGTCTGATAAATATATATGGATAAATTATGTTGGTCTATAAATCTATGGTATTTAGTACACAAAATATTTTAACTTACACACATAAAATTGAATTGAATTTTACAGTTGAAAGAATAGTGAACTCTCTAACTACTAAGGTGTTAGTAAAAAAATCTAATTATTAGTTTATAACAATAGAAGAAACAGAATTGTATATTGGTGATTGTAACTTCAATATAACATAACAATAATATGAATTCAAGGACTCATAATATAAGTAATTTTTGTATTTATGTTTGCTTCATCATAATTGTCATAACAAACATGTCTATAGCAATTCATTCTTGCACTTTTTGTGTTCCATCATAGTTAAAGTAAAGATTTTGAGCTAATGAATTGTCTTAAAAACTATGAGTACTTTATGTAATACTGTTTATTTGTAAATGGTATTTTTGTAGTTTTATTTAATAAATAATTTTTTATATGCTGAGTACTTATTAATTCAGCCGTTCTTAAAATATTGGATACTCAATCATTTGATGATATTATGTAAATTGTTGATGTGTAAAGCAGGAAAATTGCAAAATGAACACTAATTCAAATACAATTATCATAAAATATTGTTTGAATCATTGAATATTAGTTAGTAGCTGTCCGAGTGAGACAATCAAATAGGACCCGTGTTCAGAAGAATAATAATTTGAAGAATTGTAAAGCAAAAAACTATCGATTGGTTCAGACATAGGTAACTGTATTTGTCAGTTACTCACGGAATATTAAATGATGCACAGACTACACATTTGAAACCAACAGAGAATTGTATTTAAAGAATGTCTATAATATATCTATTACAACTGTAAGTAAGGCAATATGTACCAGTGTCAGTCACCTTTGTAGTATTATAATTAGAGATGAATTACCTTTAACCTTATAATCAGGACAAAAGGTTTATGATCATCAATTGAAAGTGTTCATTGATCAAAAAAAGAGTCCTGTACTTAAAGTGAAATGCCAAAAGTCTCATCAGAACAGTCTGATTCAATGCTATTGTTGGATAAACTTCTGAGTTTGAAGCTGGTGTCATGGTAACTATGCAATAAGTCAGGTAAAAATGTCATTAATTTTATCTATTTTATAAGAACAAAGAACCATCAAGAGATGTTTATGAAAACCACATTATGAATAAAGTTATATCAAATGTGAATACCAATAATTTAACACAAAGTATAATTTAAGAGCACATCTAATAAAAAAATGTTATTATCACTGGTTCCATAAATAACACAATTTACAATAAAATAACATTATACAAATATATTGAATTCCTCATATCTCTAAATTTAAGAACAAAGCTTATTCAAAAGTAACTACTATGGAACATTGTTTGTGTCCTTGTATGTTCTGTCGGTAAAGCCTGACTAAGACGAGCATTATAGTGAGCCAAACTCACAGTCTGTGAAGTAGCATGCCAATAAACTGTACTACAGTAATACACCATATACAACTAAGAAAGTAAGCTAAGAGCTTGGTCACCAAAACCAAAACTTTTCAATTGATCAAATGTGAAGAGAGATGAAAACAATAAGCCAGATAAGATTTAATCAAAAGCATTGCCATCAAGCCATGATTGTGAAGATTATTTAGATCATCACGTAATCATCAACACGTGTCAAAACCTAAGGAGTCAGGTTTAAGAACGTTTCAATAGTATGTAACCAAAATTCCTCCTCCTCATAATCAAGACAACTATCCACTTGATCATTGGTTAACACCATTTCTGCCTCAGCAATTTTTTTTCATCTACAAAAGAATAATGTTATGAAAACTTGTACAATAATTATTACCATTTTACCTTCATTTCTCAATTTTAACCTATGAAGCCTGTAGAAATCTCTTAAGGTAAAAACGCAATATCTGAAATTTTTTTTTTCAGCTTTTTTTGATGGAATCATGTAAAGATACTTGTTCTAATAATTGATCATGCTTTAAAAAATTTATTAAAACCCTAGTACTTTGCAGAAATGTAGTTGATTCCTTAATATCTGCAATGCTTTTGGAGACGTCAAATAATAATATTAAAGAACCTAGAGAGCTGAAACTTTTGAAAATTAAAGTTGAAGTCAATTCTACAATTTACGGATGGATTATTTCTACAATAATATTGACGTTTTTACAAAGCTATAAACCTTCCCTACTTTAATCACTATTATTATTATATGTTATACAAATCGTACAAAGAAATGCATCCGTAAAAGTACTAAAAATTGATCATTTTCGTTCTTGAACTTGTCAGTAGGTTTAAACATTATCCATAGAATCAAAAACTCACAACAACAGTATCTAACAGTGCAAAAGTCGCCATCTTGATAATGAATAATCGATTTTTCATTAATTAAAGCCAATGAATACACTTAGTGTCAGGTTATTGATAAGTGACTTTCGCGGGGTTAAATAGTTAAATAAAATGTATTAATTATTATTACTATTATATTATCATTATTATTGTTCGTAGTCTTATGTGCCTTCATCTCAAAGCAGACCATGCTTTAAAACAATAATAAACAACAATAAAAATAGTAATAATATATTTAACTATTTTAACCCCGCGAAAGTCACTTATCAATAACCTGAAAAACTAAGTGTATTCATTGGCTTTAATTAATGAAATCGATTATTCATTATCAAGATGGCGACTTTTGCACTGTTAGATACTGTTGTTGTGATTTTTGATTCTATGGATAATGTAACAACCTACTGACAAGTTCAAGAACGAAAATGATCAATATTTAGTATTTTTACGGATGCATTTCTTTGTACGATTTGTATAAATGTAATAATAATAGTGATAAAAAGTAAGCAAGGTTTATAGCTTTGTAAAAACGTCAAAATTTATTGTAGAAATAAATCCTCCGTATAATTGTAGTAATTGACTTCATCTTTAAATTTCAAAGTTTCAGCTCTCTAGGTTCTTTAATATTATTATTTGACATCTCCAAGCATGCAGATATTAAGGAATCAAAACTACATTCTGCAAAGTACTAGGGTTAATAAATTTTTTAAAGCATGATCAATTATTAGAATAAGTATCTTTACATGATTTCATCAAAAAAAGCTGAAAAAAAAATTTCAGATATTTTTACCGTAAGCTGTGGAATGTTTAATATTCTTTGTGTTAAACATTTAATTACAATATACCCTTTTTAAAGACACCTATATCTTTTGTAAGTTCTTGTTCAGTTATGTGTACAAGATCTTCAACATCTTTTGTTCCATGATAACCTGCTTTATGAAATTTTTCACAATATCCATCTTCTTCAGCATCCATTTTCAAATCAGTGATCCAACTTTCAATAGAGTTCTACATAATGAACAGAAAATAAAATGTACATATTATATTGTATTTATATAATTATTACAGGTACTCCAATTTTAATTGATGTTTAGGAAGTTTTTTGATAGCCTTATCCAAGTGGCGAACATATCCTTGTGGTTCCACTCCAATATTAGTTAAGTCCTAAATGTATTTTTAATAATAAATTTTTCTTACTCTATATGGTATAAATTTCACTCACTTTTTTAGTCATGCTTGACAAAAACCATTCTTCTGTGTAACCATCTCTTGCAAACAAATCATAAAATTGCTATATTTACATAAAAATATTAATAAATAAACTTCAAAATAGAGTAGTAGTTATCAGCCAATTCACCTCACTATTGTTGTCCTTTAGCCACTTCCTTAGCCATGGATATTCTCTACCAGTATCTAAAAAGGTCATTGTTTTAAGGAATATATGATTTATCTACAAATGACTCACCATGCCATTGATAAACAGATTCTTCTAAAGGCTTTTGATGAGTGATTACTTTTGTTGGTACCTGTTCTTGAGTGTTTTCTGTATTTCCTTTGGTTCTGTTTAAAGTTTTAGAATAAAAACGTTTGGTAATTTTCCACAGAACAGAGAGTACACTTTGTGTCTTAACAGATTCTTCTCGTGTCCCCAGCTCCAGCTGTTTAGATTAGCAGTGGAATACATGAGAAGTAAAAGATAGCCAGAGGTAAACCCCAAAGATACCACAAGGAATGAAAAATAGCAAAAACTCTCAAAGAAATGCAGAACAGCAAGCTATAATAAAAAATAATCCAAACAGACTAATGTAAACGACATTCTCAGTAACAGGAAATGCATAAATGGACTGTGACTCATTGCCTATATGCTTATATTATTAGTTTGTCCTAGCACAACAATTTCACTAATAGTTTCCTTTATAAGTTCAGCAATCACAATGGCCATAACAACTGAAAACAAGAAGGTCAGAAGTTTTGCAATATCTAGGTGTGTTTTTGACTTGTAAAAAACACAGATGACTCCATAGATGACAGTTATTACAAAAAGATTCATGGTTAAATAAACACCATTCAAATTAAAGGCAGCTGATAAACCAGCAGCAACAATTAGGATAACAGTAGCTGGAGTTATTATAGTTGAGATTATCACCAAAATTTGGTAACCATAAAAAGCCAGCCAATTGGCTTGTTTCTAGTTGTAATTTTAGTTGCTTTAGATATCAATAGCCACAGATTAGCAATAGTTGATGGAATCCAACGACGACGTTGCTTGTAGAATTCATCAAAATCTACAGGACAGTAGGTGTAATCATTAGAAATAGCACAGTACTCCAATTGCCAACCCTTTCAACAAGAAGTGTACATAACCACCTATCTTCACACATATCCTTCATAAAGAATTCAATTGCATTTTTGACTTCACTAGAACAGAGCTATAAAAGTACAGTCGGCCATTGGTCATTTTTCCAAACAAAACATGTATGCGGCCGCGTGAAGAGCAAACTTGGTCGGGGGGGGGGGGGGGGGATTAAGGCCAGACATTGCTCATTATTACGCATGTGAATTTTGGTTCGATTGGATTTTTGCTGAGTCGACACTAAGCCACGTGGTGTGGAAAAAAAAAGAGCGCCTGGTCTGACTAACACAGTGAGTGAGACTGTTCTATACTGAAAGGTTTACTATTTTTGTGCTAGGAAATGAAGCGAGTTAGCTCAGACAGTGCTCTGAGCAGCGAGAGTTATAATACCAAGCAGAGGAAGGTCAGCCTTGCTACTTATCAAAAATGGAAAACTGAGTTGGACCAGGAGTGCAGAACTCTCTCTTGGTTGGAGTGTGAAAACTAATGGGACAGGGGCAGGAAAAAACGTGGAACAGCTCAAGTGCAAGGTGTGGTATCCAGTATCGTTCAAGTATTGAAGGCAGAAGGAATTTTAGTGATAAATGGATTGTGGGTTGCAGATTCTGTTAGAAACAGTAACATCAGGGACCATGCTCATTATGATCAGCATGCACATGCAATGCAACTTCTAAGAAAGAGCCAGGCTCAAGCTAGGGGTCTTGATGCTAGTGCATATGCTCCAATAGCAAAAGTACTTAACCAATGTCCGAAACTGATAAAATAACCCTAGGGTAAAGTTTGATATTGCTCATTTTGTTGTTGTTTGACAGATATCCTTCGCTAAATACCCTGCTCTTTGTAACCTGGAATCTAGCATGGTGTTGTGGTTGGTACTGCCTACCATAATGAAAATGCTGGCAAGACCTTTTGTCACTTCATTGCAGAGTCTATGAGGAAGCATTTAAAGAAAGTATTGCATAAAGCTCAATATTTTTCTATCCTTATGGATGGCTCCACTGATCTGGCAATATTGATGATGAAATTTTCCTGGTTTTATGGTGTGATGTTGATACTGATGATCAACTGGTTCACACGCACATGTCTTACTCTTGTGTTTCTAGACCTAAGAGTGTCGATGGGAAAGGACTCTTTGATTGCTTAGAGAATAGCCTGCGCATTGTCAGTATCGAGGCAATGAGTGCAAACAGTGTAAAATGCTGTAGGCATTGGAACTGACGGTGCATTGGCAAATATTGCTGCAGCAGGGCTTAAAGGTCTAGTTGAAAAAGAAGCCTCCTGGTTACACTGAGTTGGTGCTTAGCTCACCGTGTAGAGCTGGCCGTGAAGGATGCTTTAAAACCGACTTCTTTTCCCTAATTGATGATATGCTTCTCCATCTATACTATATATATGGAAAATCTCCCAAAAAGTGTCGGGAATTGGAGGAAATCATCAATGATCTTAAGCAGTTTATTGAGTTTGACGATGCTGGGATAAAGCCAGTCAGGGCATGTGGTTCACGCTGAGTGTCGCATAAGTTGTCAGCTATGAAGCGAGTGATCTCGAAAATTTGGTGCTCTATTCCAGTCATCTAATAGCCTTTATCTGAGGAGACGTCTATCAAATATGCGAATCAAGCCAAGCTTTGTGGGTACAGTACAAAGTGGTCTGATGCTAAGTACATTCTGGGTTGTGCATTTTTCAGTGATCTTCTGTCTCCCTGTGCTGTTCTCAGTAAAGTTCTCCAACAGGATAGCTTGGATATACTGGGAGGATTAGTAGCCTTCTCGTACAATGCAGGAATGGCAGAAGCTCTGCTCAAAGTCTTTTGACCAGTGGCCTACTACTCATCTGTGCTCAAAGCATTACTCAGAACAATGGTAACCATCTCTACCAGCAGACAGCCCTAGCAAGATTTGATGCAGCTCAGCAGCATTATTCATCACACTGCGAACAATACTGCACTGCAGTAACCACCTGCCTTTGATCTCGACTAGAGTGGACAGACGTAGAATTTGTTAGAGATGTAATCCTTTTTCTTGGTACGCAAGGCTAGCAGAAACTAGCAGATGAGGAAGGTGAAGGCTATGTCCAAGCCACTGATTGCTTGATTTCCAAGTTCAAAGTTCCACTTGAAGCATGAGGAGTAGTAGTTGCAAAGTTGCTGATGAGTTTGATGATATGCTTGTGTATGCAACACAAATTCATTTCTCTATCCAGTGCAAGCTACCAGGCAGTATGGTGGAAGCTGTTTCATTCTCCAATTCTCCAGATGCTTCAGATTGGGTGAATGCATTGAAACTTGCTCAGCTCCTGTTTAGTCTTCCAGTTTCAAATGGAAAACTTGAGAGAGTTTTTTCCACAATGAAAAACATCAAACAGGACAGATTGTCATCAATGGCAATGAGCTTCTTGATGATTTGCTAGTCATTAACGTTGAAAAAGTGAGTGTGGAAGACTTCAATCCTGATGACAGTATAGAAATTTGGTGGAAGGCAAAAAACACGGCGTCCGAATCAGGAGAGGAAGAAGTACAGAAAGAATGAAACACATGTTTCAGCTGCTATGACCACCAGTTGTGACATGGATGACTCCTATTCAAGTGACTCTAGTCAAGAGGATTTGTTGGCTGGCATTGTTGGCTGGATAATTACCATGACTTCTAGGTCTTTCATTGTTTCACCATCATACCTTTTATCATTATGAGTGTGCTATGATTTTTGTGGTTTGAATTTAACAGAAATATGATGTCCGAGCAAAGCAAATATATGTCCTACCAAATTACTATGTTAGGTCAGTATGACAGAACAACCATGATGCATTATTTATAGCTCTGCTAGAATATGTATGCAAACAATCTTGAAGTGCTGAACAACGAAATATATTAAGTGCTTAAATAGACTGGTAGTCTAGCGAGCTAGCCCCTCCTCTTTTTTTTGATAAAGCTGACAAGTGGAGAAGAGTCCAGAAGCGACAAGGCATACTGCCCCATAGGAATGTATGAAATGTGGGTAAGTATCGCAATGTTTACATAGTGGTATATAAACAGTTATTCATGGACCATGACTTTTTTCTGGATTTGTTGTCGTCCTTAGACTCCACATTAAGAAAAGAATGGAATAAGATTATGTCAGGAAATTGTTATTTTCATCAACTTCGTGAAAATTGTATAACAGTTATGTAATAATATAAAACGTTGCCTTACTGCCCTACATGCACACATTCCAATGCATGGGGCTAGTTCACTTCTAACATGCCCCTTAGTTAGTCAGATGTTATAATTTAGAGTGGGAGTGTCAATGTTTATATTGTAAGTGGGAAAAGCATATAGCAGTAGCTGGATCTTACAGAAGCCGCAGACGGACATTCCAATTCCTTTTCTTATTTCTTCCGCGAAACTTGGTGTATTTAGAATTCAATTAACGATCCAGTTGATGAGTCCAATTTTCATTCCTAATTCCAATTTGGCATGTGTGTGCCATTTCTAGGGCTTTTCTTGTTACGTAATGAAACGCAGAGCACGAGTACCACAAGCGTCTCTTAGAAGGAGCGTTAGCGAGATGTTTCCAGTTAGGTTGGGTCCCTGACTTTGGTTGTTATTGTAGTTCGATTATTTATAGAGGCCGAGAATGGACATTAAAACTCCGTATAACCTGTTTATTATGAAATTGGAAATAGGAAGGAAAGGTCCGTCTGAGGCTTCCGTAAGATCTGCTGTGTATTTTTTTCCCATTCCTGATATGGAATTGTGTGAACTACATTTTTAAGTTAGTTATTAGCTTATGTATTTGAATAATGATACTTGCATTGTTTTTATTGTTAGTATACCTGTGAATGTTTTGTGAATACACTACACAATTAATACAATATGATATAATATACTCACAGAAAATTCATTATGATGATATTCTGTGGACTCTAATTATCTACCATTTCTCTAATACATTCATTATGTACCGTAATTTAAGAATCACACTCACGATATATTGTATACTTGATTCAAAAGCAATCACTATTCATGTTATCCTCTCTACTGTAAGAGTTACCTCAGACCATAGATGTCTACGCTCAGACTGATGTAATCAATTCAAGTTATCCTTTTGTTACTTTTATGAATGAAATCAACTTGTGTTGTTTGTTTGGCCCATATTTGAGATTATAGTATAGTATGATTAGTTTTTTATCAATTACTAGCGTTCTTACTCATCAAGGAGCAGAAACTGAATCACTTAGCAGAAAAAGACAAGAAACTTGGCTTGCTAAGATAAAAAGAAACAGATATTGCAAAAGAACAATACACACAACATTAGGGTTTGTTCAGAACATTTATCAGTGGGTTCTCCATCACAAATCTATGATCAAAATAATCCTGACTAGGCCCCTTGTTTAAAGTTAGGTTATGAGCAAGAAACCACCACATGTATTAAAAGATACGAACGAGCTGAAAGGAGATGCCGTTTATGTCTGAGGAGTCAACGGACATTGTCGTAACTGATGAGCTAGGTGATGATAACGAGGTGGTGTCTGAGAATGAGGAGGGTCTCCGAGAATGATTTAAAGAAATAAAGAAACAGTACAGTCAATGAGTGTCACAATGTTGCTACTCAAACAGAGGAATCATACTCAAAGGAACAATATATTGAAAGATCTAAAGCAGGCAGTTTCACTGTTTTAGATCAGAACTAGCAGAGCAAAATAGATGAGGAATATTTTATTTAGTATGATGATAAGAAGGTACTCTATTATACGGTCTTAGTACATGGAGTTTGTTAATGAAACTGTTTGTATATGTAAAGAGATACCTGACCAGTCACAGCAATATGTCATTGTCTCCATTTCAACAACTTGTGATGACATTAATCAGGCTTCGTTTAAATCTACCAGTCAGGATCTAGGGTACAGATTTAGGTTCACAACTCCACAGTCAGCCGCATATTCACGTGTGATCAGCATGTTGTTTGTCCCGCTTCTGAAAACCTTCGATTAAATGGCCAGAGAGGGATCCATTAATGAAGACAATGTCAATGGTATTTCGGAAGCATTTTCCTAGGTGTGTGGTCATAATCGATGTTTTTTGAAATATTCCTAGATCGTCCAACCAATTTGCTTGCTAGAGCACAAACATATTCTTTAGACAAACATCGCAACACTGTCAAGTATTTAATAGGTGTCACTCCTCAAGGAACTGTGAGCTTCATTTCAGAGGGGTGGGGAGGAAGAACTAGTGACAAATTTCTAACTGAACATTCTACTTGCTTGACCATTTACTTCTGGTGACCACAGTCTTGGCAGACCGTGGCTTTGAAATAAAGGACTCTGTAGGATTGAAATTGTCACGGTTAGAACTTCCTGCTTTTACAAGCATAAAGCACAACTGAATCCCTATAGATGTTGAACGACCAGGAATGTCGCTAATGTTAGAATACACATTGAACGTGTAATTGGAAACATACGGAAAAAATACTCTATTACTAAGTGCAACTCAACAATGATTTGTTATATCTGATGGTAATGAAACACCAACATTAGATAAATCGTTTATGTTTGCAGTGCTCTATTAATATTTGTGAATCAGTAGTACCTTTTGATTAAAATATGTAATTCATTCATTATTAATAAGATATATATATTAATCAAAGTTAGTTAGTAGACACTTTCTTTTTTCTGCTGAACTTTGGTAACCTTATACATTCAGGACAAAACCACTGCTTTGATTTGGTTCAGACGTTAGCCCAAGACAATCAAAATGAAACCACTTGTAGACACAATTGGGATTGTCACAACCTATCATAGCATCTCTCAGGCCCATTGCAATAACAATAAGATGTGGGTACTGAAGGTGTTAAATCTATGCCTGAGTTTGTGGATTTGATCCGTTGTCCGAGAAAAAAACTTTCCTATCAGTTCTGGCAAGATTGCAGTAGTAAAAAAGTGCTGCACTCGAGGGACATTTTGATGCCAGAACTCCTCATTGGGATAAATTCTTTCAATGTGAATGTCTTGTTCTGTCCATACAACAAAATCGCAATAGGTTCGTCTTGTACAGAACATTTGACATTGAACCTAACATAAAAATTTACATTATATCAAATATCAAATATCCCACTTATATAACCAACCTGATAATAATACGCATGGTCACGTTTCAGCTCTAGGCAACCATCATCATTTTCAAAGAGACAAAAGGTTCTATGTTTTAGCTGCATCATAAAAAAGAATCATTCTATGACAGTAAGGGACACTGCAACATAAAACATCAACACTTTTTAAAATTACAACTGAACATACTTTTATTTCACATACACCTTCTCCACAACATTCACAAAATACCAGACCATCTGGAGAAGCAGCATAAAAGGATGGTCCACATCAATGAATAAACCACAATCTTTGATCTAGTGTGCACAACATCAAAATATATTACTCAAATGTTAAAATTACTTACTGTGAATTTTGAATGTTGGTAAGAGGATTTTGAGTAATATTTATCTTAGCAACTTTCTCATGCTCACAGACCCATGTTGTTGCAGTACTTGAAAATCGGGAAGTTCAGGATGACATATTGTCATTATTAGGCTTATAGAAGGTGAAGTTTCATTTGTGTTGAGATATATTCTTAAATTTTGATGCAGTATCCTTCCACTTCTCATCCTAAAACCACAATGAACATCTCGTTTGAGATCTTGTTTTGCTTTTGACTGCTTGAAACTTGATCAGAAGTAATGACAATGTTACACTTTTTACTCAGTTGTAACAGTTCTCCAAGCTACAAGTCAGATGCTCAGGCTTAAATAAAGTTGACAAGCACATAGGAAGGTCTTCATCCAAGACTTTGGAAACATACCTAGAGCTGTATGGCTCTACCAGTGAAAGTATTGCTGGTTTGACTGAGAGATCTGAGGCTAAATGAGGAAAAGAATTCGCTAATTTCTTTCTCATTTGATAATGGGGATGGTAAAGGTGAGGGGGAAGCAGATGATGATGATGATGAACGTAATGATAATATATTACGACTCTTTTTCTTCCCAATGAACTTGATGTTTTTAATTGGGGCATGTGGCACTTCTTTGACCTTTGTTGGAAGTATCTAGTAAGCTCCTTCTGGGTCACTGTCATAGAGTCTACTTGTGCATGGATGAGGACACAGATTCAATGGCCCATAGAGTTGATGCAATGTGTGAGCAAGTCCCATCTAATTCCTGCTGTACAGTTGCAGTGACCCCAAGAATTTTCCATCTGTTTCAGCAATGATCCAGGGAATCAATGGCTTTTCACTCAGTCGCTGAGAATGATTCACTATATAATAAATAACACAATAATGCAAATCACAAAAGTTATTTATACCTTAACAATAATAACTCGAAGATTTATTGCTTGGTGCTCTGACGAGTATTTCTCTCACCCATCCCAGAAAGAAAATAATATAGCAGTCCATACTTTTATAATTAACTAAATCATCGCCACTATATGGAATTGGAGTAACCAGCAAATTACATGCCCTATAGGAATACCGGTATACTCGGCCATTGTCCACATCGTCTTCCAATCACTCCTGACAGTTTATTTCATAGATCCAATCCCCCAATAATAGCCAATTTTTCAAGTATCTCTTTTTAGCATCAGGATTATCAAAGTAGATAGATATGTAATCAGCACAAAAAGGACTATTCCTTGATCGATTACTGGAGTTCATAATTACAATGTACACCAACATGGCTGACAGGAAACACCCCAAACGTTATGACACGCCCTTTGCAGCGTGTCTATATTATACACACAATTATTATACAATTTTTAAAAGTAATATTATTATAAATCAATTATTCATCACATTATGACAATTTAGCCAAGAACTTGTTGGTGATTAGACAGAGATGTTACCAGTGGTCAAAGATTTTAACAACAATGTCACCAGAGCTGCAACTTTGAATTAATATACATTAATTTTATTTAAAAATCCATTCAACTGGTATAAGAATTATTTCCATTGAAATACACTTCATATATGAGGAATTAGTTCTCCATTTACAAGAAATGTTTCTGTGTTCAATGTTGTATGACAGCAAAAACTTTGCATTCGTGAGATTAGGGATCTTCTACCTCAAGGAAGAAGTTGATTGTTGCCAACTTAAATTCTGTTACGCCAGGATGTGTATACATCACAGTGGAAATTGTTTGTATTTGTGGTACGTTTATTCACTTGAATAGTATATGGACCTTCCGATTTGAAGTCTATAAAACTTGACCACAGTGACAGGTGTAAAACCCAGATCATATGAAGACCTTCAAAAATCTTGATAAGGATAACCATTACCCACACGCCACATATCTTGAGAGTATTGCTTAGTTTGAAAGCCTCTGTAATGAACATATACATACATGATACACATGATATACTGCCTCATTTAATTATATGGCAAATCTATTATAGATAGAGCAATGGTCAAAAAGCTAGAATCAGGCTGTCAATTTGCATAGAAAGGTTAAAGTTTATTAATAAGCTAGAAATTTTAGAAAATTATATTATAATCACCTATACATGACTTCAGCTTGTGGTAGTAAGTACAATGGCATGAACATTACCCGTGTCTTAAGTATCCTCTAATACATATGTCAGTAACAAAGGATAATAGGGACAAATCTTTCCTTGGGTGGGCAAAGTGGCTATATTAAACATGAGAGTCAGTCTAACAATGACAAGATAGATCACATTTAGATCAGTGTTCATAACCTCACTCACTAATGTCTTGGGGATGCTTACTAGAAAATACTCAAGTCATTGAAACACATTATTTCTAGTAAAATGCAAATAATTATAGCAATGTTATGACAATTACGTGTAGTATACATCAAACTGAAGTTTCAATATAAGACAGTAATAATGAAAGCATTTAATGTTACTATAGTATTACTATATCACTTTCAAAACATAAAACAGCTTACTTCCTCTTTTCAAAACAATTAATTACATTTGATGTCCTGTATCAGCCTGGGCAAACTCTGGACCATCATGAAGGTGAACATCAACTACATGCATAAAAAATGAAAGAGTTTCTTTCTTATGGAAGGACTAGATAAATATTCAAAACTAAATAAGACTACAATATACAGTATACTACCATCCAGAGATAAAACAGGTGTGTAGAGAGAGTATGTGTGCATATGTGTGTGTAACATGGATATCTTGTTTTTTATCTGTAATACCTGATCATTCATATTCCTGGTTACATAATAGTATTTTTTAAGTTCACATTCAACGATTCAAATGAAAAGCAAGAAAAGGACATAAAAGGACCCCATATTTTACATGCTATGTTAGATGTTGCAACAGGATGCACATTCATCCTATTTGATGAACTTCCTATATAATCAATATTGTGCACATACACTGTAAGTTGCAGTTGCTTAAATCGTTGTTTAATGACCATATAGATCTATCATCTTGCTACACCTCCTTAAGTAAAATGTCAGTCTCTGTGAAGACTCTCTCTTGTCACTTTTGCTTCTAATAATATTGTCCAATGGCTACTACAAGACAAACATAATGTTGGAGGTATGGCTCAGGCAAAATTCCTTTAAGAACTGGCAACAAGTAGCAGAGTAGCCATGCTTGGAATTCATTCCCTAAAAGCGGAAAGTGTTACGTTGAATGTTTACAAACCCCATGCCTACAAAACAACCTTTCCAATGACCACAGTCATTAATAGTTCTTGGTTTCCTTTTTATGATTCTGGAACATTTATATTCAGAGTCGTTTCATCACACATTTTGACGTAACAGTGTAAAACACAAAAGTTTAGACTGTTCTTTTAGCAAAATCCATGCTTACATACCTTTTTACCAATGTAATAGGGTTTGTTGCGATTAGTTGTAGTAAACCAAAATTCCATTAGCATTTTAACCACACCTAGCAAGTACACAGTGAAGGTAGTCAACAACTACACCATCTAAAGGTGAAAGGGTTGATGAAGAGCAAGAATAGGGGAACCCTTGTGTATCCCATCTCCTTCCTATTAATAATAAATAAAACAGTTTACTTATAGGTTTTAGGATTTACTGGCTGTCCTGTTTCAGACGCCTTAGTAAAAAACAGCACAGACATCATCTGTTGTTCTAATTTCACATTGGTGATTAAATGGCCAATAGCGATGCAGATGACCCAGACCATGGTATTATCACCTTTATCCAGACAAGTACTACGTGAATATTCCCATTAAATCCTTTCATGTTACACACAAGGGCCTTAGCAGGCAGATCAACAATACATATCAGTAGCATCCCTTGACAACAGTATATGCCATCTGGTGTGGAAACAACTACTCCTATACATGTACATAATAGTAGTAGTAAATCATGTATACTTAGGATCATGAAGTACCTTTATGGTAAATTTTATTAATGGTATCAATCAATGGTCTGAAATAGGTATGCATATTGGGGTTTTTCCTTCGAATACCAGAGGCCACATGATAGCACCTGCTTTTATAGAAAATCTGCAAACATACAAAGATTGACTGACTTTAGACTTATGGCAAATGTACTGTTCAGCTGGTGGTAGCTCATTGATAGCTAAATAAGAGAGTGCCATATACCAGTTTGTGAAGACCGGAAACAAAGAACACTATCAGTATTAAAGGTAAAGAATATATTGGCTGGATGTGTCTGTGGGCATAAGAAGCCACCTGGCTGTCGATGTACAGAAATCCCATCCCATCGTAAACACCAAACACAGACATCAGGTATTGGTGGGGCTTTTTGTTTAGCATATACCAGAATTCTTTGTCTAGATTAATGACAAATGCATAATTATTTCCTCAAAACCACACATAGATATTACTGTCCTAACAAACCTTTAAATTTTTCCTTTAGTTGTTCTTCCAGGTCAGTTGTAATGAAATGAGTAACATACTTTATTACCATGACAAGACTGACAAGAATCTTCCCACTGGCATATCACAAAATGAACAATACTTATGGCGATTGTGTGCGAGATGGGAATCATTTTTCATCATTTTTTCAGTTGATATATAATCATTTTAAACACTTATTAGGCTGAGGCAATAGCATATAAACCATCTTCAAAAGGTCATCCAAGCAGTGTCGGTGACATTGTACCTAGATAAGCAAAAGGGGTAACTAATGTAAAAGTATCCATTGACTGCCATGATTGTCTGCATTCATTCTTGGACACATGATAAACATACATGTTGTGCTATGGTACTTAAATATAGCTTTATAGATAATACTACCAACTTGAGGGCAAATTGAAAAATGAGCAGCATTGCTTCATCCGAGAAACATGTGATCTATCATAAAGTGGCTCAAAGCAGTGAGATTCACAAGAGCCAGATTCATCAAAATCGACATCGTGAATGTCCGAATCTACATCACAATTTTGAGCTAAAGATCTCATGTGTCTGACTCCTCATCGCTGTTAGTAACTGTCGACGTCCGTACAAAAAGGAGTCTGTTATCAGAGTCATGGTTCATGTGGTTTAGTGTCACGTTGTCAGGGTCATAGGTCTCTGAGTCTGATGAAAAGCCATTTACATACATGTAGCCATTTATACATACGTGTAAAAACATATCTTCCAATTATTGATTTCTTCTTTTGCTTATTAATAGCAAACAAACAATATACCAAGAAAAAAAGTCCTTCTAAGTCAAGAACAAGAAATAAAACAGATTCCAAAAAGGTGTGGTAATGGTGTGCACATGTATTACAATCAGATAAACCTGGTAAATGTACATGAAATCATAGCTTGTGTGACATAATTCTATTGAAAAATTTTATGCATATGCCATACTTTGTCATTATAGGTACTGTATTAAATGCATTTATGTAGGTAGGTATGTATGTAGTTACTGATATCCTTGTATCATTTTAGTAGTTGCTATAAAATTAATATTAACTTGCATGCAACCTCAACTATATTATAGGAGTTCTATTAACTTAGGCTCAGGAAGAAGCCTCAGATATCGAGTACTACTCTTTTAAAAGAGTTTTCAGACTGACACTGACACAACAGAAGGATCAACTTGTACAGATAGACCAACTACTTCAGATGATTTACAAAATGTGTCACCAAAGACACTGAAAGATTCAACATTCCTCATCTTTAGTAAATGCTGTGCTTGACATTGCACATGATGAAGAAATAATGGATTCTGATAAACTCCACTATCCTTTGCAAATCAATACAGTACTAGGCAGACTACTCCTACCCTTCCTCCTTGACCATTCCATATGTACAGGCTTTCATCCCTGATTATGTGAGTGAGCTAATCTGTCACCTACATGTTTGTTTGAGTAAGACAATGTGGGCATTTTTTTGAATAGAAAAAGTTGTGTATTGTATTTGATAGTTATGATTTTCTTAAGTAATATGGTTGTTATTTGTTTGTTATAACACCACCTCTGTAGGATGGTTCATTCATCAGAATGTTCGTTCATCTGCTTCAATCTACTACTATGTATGTATTGATATTATTTGCAGTTGACACTGTCATATAAAAATGAAGCTAATAATTATGGACTGCACACACGGGATGTTTTTTATGTAGGAACACTTAATTATTTGTGTTTAGCCTCCATGACCTTAATTACATAAAAAACCTATTACAGCCTGGAATAATTTATATTATCATTTTAATAGCTTTTCTTTTTGTGTAGCATCACACAGAATTTACAGCTAAACTATTAAGTGTCATACATGTAACATCTGTTCGTGATAGTTTGCATTTAATGTTAGGTATATAGAATTGGATACAACCAATGAAGAACAATTGAATTGCCTAAGTAAACGTTTTTGAACAACCTGCTATCCCAGACCTGTTTTGCCTCAGTCCCTCTTCCAAAATTTTCTCAGGATCTCACCAGATCGCCCCCAACTATGGCAAAAAGTAAAACACATTCAGAGGAAAGAGACGATAATGGTTATGGTGAAAGCATGAACATCTGCATGACAAGGTACACTTCAAGGCTTAATAATATCTTAGAAATTATAGTCCAACTGTTTTAGTGTTTAGCTTGGGTACAGCAAGTCTCCTAAATTTCGAGAATGATACCAGGAGTTAACCACAAGAGGATTAAGGAAAAATTGAAGCTAGCAGTAAAACTCCGAGAACCTTAGTAATCACAGTTTGTCTTCCTCTTGGGCATGATCTAGATAATAAGGCCTCACAAAATAATGTGCAACAGCAAACAGACTTGGATGGGCCTGATCTATGTGATCCAGTGAGACTACGTGCTATTCGGTGTCTAGTATTTAAGTTAGTTTTAGTGATAAATTCTTAGATTTCCCTTTCTATGTGATGTCGGTCCTAGACAGGATTGACTTAAACCTATCCTTTATTTTTATTATACATGTGTCTCGAATACCCTGTTGGAAGATATTTAGAGGATGAAAGACAAAGAGATGGGAAGGATAGCTAAAGAAAGCTAAATGGTCCCCATCGTTAATAAAGGGAGTATTATTAAAAAGAAAGAGAAAAAAGTGCTGAACGGGTGGATATATCCAGATTAATTAGATAAGATATCCGGTTTACTATTAAACAATACTAAATTAAGTAACAATGAATGTTCAATCGCTTCAGCTGTGTACATAGTAACCATCATTAATATTACACCAAAAACTTGTTTGGGTTCTAGGCAAGTTTTTATTCATAAATAAGCATATCTAACGTTTTTCGTTTTTAAGACATCTCTGTTGATTTATTATAAAGGCTGGCCGTGGAGAACCCTCATTCAGCTGGTACCAGTGTCTGGGACACCAAATATTGCTTTGTGAAGAAGCTAATAATGGTAATCATCTGATTTTTCCCACCACTCTAAGCCCTTTAATTCAAAGGAACTTGTTGTTTTTTTGTGTTTTCTTGAAGAAACTTGTCCACGGTCTTCTCCATCTACTGATACACCACCTTCATCGTCTCCAAGAAAATTGTAAACTGTTTCTTCAATTCTTGACACTTCTTTGTCATAACTATACAGCTGACCGTTGCCCTTGGATTAGAAAACTAAGCCTGGTGATAACGATATTCTTTTAAAGAAGATTAGCCAATACTCTGTATCTCTGTGCAAATGATATATGTTTGTAAGACTATTGAACATGTAATTACAAGGTTGAGTTGACACAGCAAGTTTCATTATTATATACTTAGTATCCTGCAGAAACCTACTACAGCTGTCATACGTTTGTGTGCTTCACATACAATGGCTAGATGAACTGAAAACTTATTAAAGCATTGCGTTAAGACCGTTTTACTAAAGCTACGTGTTTGCGTGAATAGCGCATATTTCACACCGCGAATAACGGAAAATTGACTCGTTAGGGTGATTGCACACTATGCACGATTATGTACAATTGAATGCACACTATCACTACGGCATACATATTGTGCCGAGGTGCCTTTCTGGTTCAATTTGTGATTCACTAGAAGAAAAGATTGATGGAGGAATAACTGATGGTTTACTGTTTTGAGTCTAATTCATCATAAGGAAAGTTTTTTGAAATTTGATGATTCATTCATCCTCAAAGTGAAATAGCCATTTGATACCATTGACTTATCATTTCCTTTACTTCATAGGGAGACCCCCGTCCAGTATATCATGCATTACATCAGGACCATGCCAGTGGTAACATGAAAGTAATCGTGACTCATTATAGTGAGTCAAACTGTACTCCATATAGTAGTGCAAGGTGCTCATGGCCAGACCCGTGTAATGAATGACTAGAAGTTTGATGTATGCGGTGTTCGTCGTTGGCAAACTATTCAGCAACAAACTATGAAAACAAAATCTAAGTATATTAGCCTTAGTAACATCTTACTTTAGTTTTTGATAGTGGTCCATCTTGTACCCATACAGGGCCTACATTTTTTGAACGCTCCCAAGGAGATTAAACCCACCTAATAATATGATGCCAAATTATCTCCACTACAAGTGATAATGTTCCTTTAAACAAAGTATCACAAACAACAAGTCCATCCTAAGATCTTACATAAACTGACATACATGTATATCTAAATATCTTTTCAATACATTTGATATGGCATCTAAGATGATCGCAAATAACACTTGTACATATTTAATCACTGACAGATGTCTTTGCTACAGCAAAAAGATGTATGGCTTTCAAAGATGATCTGAACTTTGGAGACAAGTTTCCAAGTATATAGAGAAAATACCTTACAACCATTGTGTAATCATGTTTCATCAAATACATTAACACCGAACTTTGGCCTTACAGCCCAATGGATTGCAACTTCTGCATCATTGTAATAATAGATTATACTTGGAGAGATTGATGATAAGCAATAAGAGTTCTGGTTTACAAAAAATCTGATCCATCATAATACTCTTCTAAAAGTAAATCTTGTTCTCTGATGGCCCCTTATAACCTAAGCATTCAATTTATACCAACAAAATAAATTACTGATACCTCATTAAACACAAAATGTTACTTAGTATCGGCTTAGTGCCTGTAAACAATGTAATTTCATATATGCATTCATTGACAATCTTTAGTATAAGAAGTTTAGATTTCTTTATTTCTCCTGACGCAATCTTTGTGTCAGATGCCTTTCAACTGGTTCCCTAAGTAAAACCCTTACAAACGTAATGACATGTATGTATAACCTTTTTCTAATACCTGGATTTGTGTGCTTGGGCAACTCATTTTACATTATTTTATACTTACACATGCATACTTCTACTTACTATTAGTCCTAAACACTCTTTTTAAATATTATTCCTGATTAGGGCTGCTTTTTAAAACAGAAAATATAGTATTTCTTCTGTGTTAAAATTCTCCCAGACTATCATCATTTGAATTTCCAGCTGAAGTCATAAATGTGACATAACGTTTCTCTCGATAGATCAATTTAGACTGAAGAAATTATTCTATATCTTCAATTCCGTCCAAAGAAGTGAAGCTTGTGATACTTTTCGAACTTCTTGTGTTTTAAGAAGAATTATCAGCTATTTTCATCTCATCACTTTTGGTTGTTATTTCAGATGGCATATTGTCCAACTTCATTTTTTCATGATCTAGCAATTGTTATCATTCCATCCACATTTGTACTGATTCAGATAGACTAATCCTTGCACCACAGCCACAGAATGATACAGGGGGTGGGAGTCGCTACTAGTTGAATTAATTCCTTCCTTATGATGACGCTAATGTGTGTTTTTAAATGATGAAGGATATATCAATAATTTATCATATCATCTAGTTACAACGGTTTTACCACAAAGCTCAGAACATGCCATCATGACGAATGCACTGAGCCCATATCGTCTAAATTACTTTTTTTAAATATCGTCGCGCCAAAGATGATAACAATTCAAACAACTTACCATCTCGATTATTCTTTACATCCTAAATAATGCCCATTTGTTTATCACGTGCTTATATGTAAATGTTTATTATTAGCGGTCAACGAATATTCTTGTTTCTTATTTAAAAGAAACAGAGTTTGTGAAAGTAACGTACCAATTTGCCGTCCATCTAAATTCCAGTATTTGGACAGAGTTTAGAAAACTTTTTCACTTTGGCCACATGTTCTTGTGACCGGTTATTTTCCAAAGATAACTCAGACCCAGACTGGATGCGTATATTTATTTCGATGGATAATGGTTTGAAGAAAAGGATAAACTAAAGGTCGATGTGTGACACCCCTAATAACAACCCATTGTCACAATCTTCTGCAACATGTGTAACGATCAGTATTTTGACAGTATAACAGTTTGTTTTGTACTAACATAATTAAAGTAATTACCAGCACACATTTAATGTGGCTAATTTTGCCCCTTATAAGATACCTGATGAGAGTAATGTTTTTTTTTACACCTCATCATAGTTTTCAAGAGTTCGAACTCCTATGAGGCCTAATTTGATGATAAGAACCTCTCACTGGATTATATTGTTGAAGATGAAATGTTCTCCAGTTTCATCCCTTCACATTACCAAGACCTGCTGTAAATCTAAAGTAAAAAAAAAGATGAGGATGAACCCTGTCCCCTTTTGCCATCACCAGTTACCCTTCCTAAACATTACCCTTACAATGTGAAACTGTTCTAATAGAAGAAAATGACAAAAAACACAATGTCAAAGTTTATATCCATATACTTGAACCATGATTGACTTACAAGAGGATCCAACTTCTCAGTGATTATTACAATGTTGGCACAATCTGTGATAATGAAATATACACATTTAAAGTCTCCGCTGGATCCCTCATGTAATGTTTACTGTGTATTTTCATTTCAATTTTTAGATACCATAGAGGGAGTCATTGTGTCAATGTTTGCAGAATAGATTCAAAGAGTTTAGGCACTAGAGACTAAAAGAAAACTTCCGCCATCAATTTCTATGTCAAGTTATTAATCTGAACTAAATCAACCTTGTCAAAACGACTGACCCTGCGCGAGGTGTTGCCATGGGTGTGGTACTGATTTCTGATGAAACGAAAAATCATAACTACGGCGTTTGAACTACTGATTGAAATAATTCCCTCAGACTCGTTCCTTCCAGAGTGGTAAAAAAGGTCCCTCCTTTTTCATGACAGATGACAGTAATACCGAGAACAAGACTGAACGCCATCTTGCCAAAACGCATACAAACTTCGTGGAACTTTTTCACTTCTTACAGCGTAGATGACTTGGTTGTATGAAGACAGAAATAGATTGAGTAACCAAGACAGATCAATACTGTTTGAATCTTGTTAAAGCAATGGTTCATGCCCAAAACAGAGACTCAACTGAAAGCTTGTATAATGATTTCAATCCACATAACAGTTCAAAAGTAACATGAATTTTTTTAAAACACATAGAGGATTTATGGCCCAAACATAGGAGTGGGCATTGTGGCTTTAGATGCAGAGGTTTCCTATTCGTGGGAGTCATAGAATAACATATCTTAGGCGGGTGTATGCATTCTCAAGGAAATTGTGACTAATTGAGTTAAAGCCTACCATCTATGTTGACAATTGTTTTCATTTGTTGTAGAGAAGTTAGAGTGGTGTTACCGTCGGAAACGTCGCAGTGTTGCTCCTAATCATATTGCTAGATCACATTAAGTACATTACCATGGTCTTATTCTGGAAAAATTCAACAAAAGACCATATAAAGCCCATGTTCAGAGAAGTGGAAGTTTGTTTTTAGTGAAAAAGTAGGGCGTGATCAGCTCAGAATCAAGTGGATATGGCGTTCGGTACTTGTACCTGGGTGTATCTGTAAAATAGGGATCTCCATGTTTCACATCAATCAGCTGTTACACTGCACTTCCGTGGTGCTTTCCTTAATATTAACTTCCTACACTACAGCCCAACCTGCAGGCGTCAAATGCATTTATTGCTGTTGGTGAAGAAGCCATCAATGACAGCTCTTTTTTATTCTTCAGTTGTCTCAAAATTCAGGGATACCAATCATCCTATTGTAATTCGACATGATGATTCATTGAGATGTTGGCCTTAACATCATTTCAACTGACAATTAGAAATCATGAATCCAACGACGTGTTAGGTAAGAAATTCGAGATGCAGTGGTTATCAGTTGACCTTGAATCAGTTTATTCAGATCTGAAACTGTATGGATGAAGGTGCATCCACAGTTATCTCTGGAGTAAAAAAATATTGTTAGATACACACTATGTGCATCATACTCAAATGTCACTGATTGGCTTTAGCCTTCATTGCTTGGTTTCACAACATAATCCTGGAACTGTGACGATGTTGTTCAAGGTGGTGGTAATTCACGAGGTAGGTTTATTCCTGTGCAGCTACTGCTCATGGAGAGAAAATATGGATTTAATGGAGGCTTATACTGTAGCTGTAGACCACCAGCCGGGAAAAACAAAATAAGAGACCCCTGCTTTTATATCATTTGGCCAATACGATCTGAGTCAAAGGGAAAACGCAACACAATTTATGGTTTGAGTGTTTTGAAAGATCCACTTCAAGAAGGCTGGAAAGTGGTGATCGTAACAACCGTCTCATCACTTTTGGATCATTGACTAGATACACTGATTTCTGTTTTTATTATAATTTTGTCCTAATTCCTTCCACAGGTTATTATTCATTATTGAGTTAAGTTAATTGAAAATAATACATGTTGAGCTTAAAATTTTAACCCTTTTTGTCATCATTATTGAATCAAGTTCAACAACCTCGTCCAAAATAAAAAATAGCCGGCCCTGTCTTCACGGAGCAAACTTTCCTTCTACTTTTCCTTGGTACTTTATATGCATCTCCTGTTCTCTGTTGTAGCATGCTCTAGCTTGACTTCTTCTCTTTCACTATTGGAGTATTCCTTAGGTTACTCTCAGTTCACCCAGTGGAAGATAAAGGTGATGCAGACTAAATGAAGTTATGGTAATGGAGAAAAGGACTGAAGATCAGTTGAATTAAGTCATTCAGGTCATGTTTTCCACGAATGAAATGTAGTCGGTGACACTGGTGTATACGAATTGATGCCTTCATTTCTTTCACAATCTTTCCTCCTCACCTTCCTTATAATTTTCACCAGCATTAAAAAGATCGGCCTCTAAGTACCCACCTGTTTACTTCAATTCCATTGGTTCTCCCACTCATTGGTTACATTATTGCGATTCAATAAACAGGTGGTGGTGAATGACTACTTTGTTACCAAGAATCTCATTCAATTCACGAAACACTTGAACTCTTCTTCCATTCCTAGTTTATTATGATCGTTTAATTTTCTTGAACTCGTTCGGCAAATTTTAATTTGTCTTTACATTGCTTCCGTTGTGGTGTATCCACATCTTGGAGAGGACCTACTTTTTTCATGAACTGATTTTGTCCTTTCTCCTCCATCCAGTTCCTCTGGTATTTAGAATCACTCCAAGCAGTCAACAATCTCTATTTCACTATCACTCCTTTAGTAGGTATATTATATGTACCATCTAATTTAAGGTGTGTTCATTACAATTAAAGTTATTACTGGAAAGTGGTACTTGTTTCAAACACCTTTTCTGTTATACTGCCATTTAACACCTTACAAACCTCTGCCAAACCTCTCTGGGTCAGGGTTTGAAATACCAGTTACAAATAAAAAACATTTCTAACTTTACAAAATGTTTTTTTAACTTTTTAAATCTAGCTTACCAAACATGTTAAAGCTTATTAAAAACTCCTGATACGTTAACACTCTAATATTTTGCCATGGTTTATAGTTGACAAACAAAGACAAAAGACAATGTATATAGAGTAACTACAATAAAGTTAACTTCCAAAAAATTTCTAGCCCACTGAATGTTATCCAAAAGAATTAATAGCAACTTCAACGGACAGAAATTCATCTAATGCTAATGCTGGGTGTCAGTTCAAACTGTTATCTGCTGAAAACAAAGCTGAACTGGATTCTACACGCAACTGTCACGTATTGTTAACTTCTTATGAATTGATCCTTAGGAATCAAACAAGTACAAATATTTTGAGGATAGATTTGTTGAAGAAAAACTTTTCATACCTTAGTATCAATGGAACAAATTAATTCAACAAGTGGGATAAACTATATAAGAAATGGTGGACCATGGGAAATGTTCCAGAGATAATTAAATAAAATCTTAACAATTGGCCATTAGAATCAAAGTAGTCAATAAAAATCTTCAAAAAAATTACATTACCTATCCTATGGGGCAAGAGGCATAAATGTGAGAACATGAACTTCACAATGTAATTCCAATTTACTAAACATTCATCATAAACCAACCATGTTCGCTGTTAGGTGTATCTTTGGAGTGGGCAAAACGTCACTAAGACACTACTGTGCCATTTTATACTTGCACTTCCTCTTAAGTTGTAACTTAATGATCTTTCACTATGTCCAAGACCCGTTATATACTTTTTTTATGACCAAAATGAACTGGCCTAATTCGAGTATTATACACAGCTTTAGTCACCAAAATTTAGGGCTGACATGACCACTAGATGATTTACACACATACACAATAATCCATTGGTTGCACTACTCCAGCGCAAACATCCATGCCCATACTACCCACTATTCTACAGCTAGCTACATAAGTAAGAAAAGACAAACCAATAATGATAACTAAAATATAAAACACTAACTATATACTTCATCCATTTACGCATTACCTGGGCTTACTCTAATATGACAACAAACCACTACTTGCTTTCTTTATCTATACTTTACCATCAGCAGTAAATTTATCCATGTGGAACCAGTTCCTATGCTGACAAAGTGCTTGCATCAATGAATCATACTTCATGATCATACCAACACTTGTGGCCATAACTGGAGAGAATCCAATATGTTGAGGAAGTTGACCCATTACTACCGAGCCATAATCCCCTTTATAGATAAATTATTAAGGGTGTGCCGCCATTATCATATGGCATTAAATTTGCCCAAGTGAGCTGAACCATGCTTGTACGGAGGCCGAAGGTAGACTTCATTCTACTTTGCAATTTTTCGATTTTTATTTTATATTCTATTTAAAAATGGAAAGGCCAGGTATACAGTATATCCAGTTTTCCAGGTACGCATTGCTTGCCCATGCTGATAGAATGAATCATTCGAGCAAGCTTAAAAAGAGCAAGTATCACTGTCCCTCTACTACACGTACTATTTTGATAGTCCCAAGACATCCCTCAAAGTATTTTTGTCTTTGTTTGATGCTGAAGACTTTAAATTATTACGCTCATGCTCAGCAACCAGGCCAGTCAAATATCCTTCTGAGATTTATACCAAAACAAGTTCATGAAGTGACGCCACAAAACCACAGTCAGGAGAAAAAGGCAATATATTGCTATAGTCATACAGTTGGATGTCCATCTTGCTTGAGTAACATGTTATGCCAAAAACAAAAGAAAGTTCGACAATACAAGAGATTAATGAAAACCGATAAGGCCTGTCAGTACACCTCCTAGTAACTTCTAAAAGAGGCATCTTATATGTAAGTGTGTATTACTTAATAGTGTTTGTCTGATTTTATTACTTGTCAATTTTTTAGATACATTTTTGGGGTAATGAAGGTTATGACTGTGAGTTGGAAAGACCGTGTAGAAAAGATCACATGCGCGTCCATGTTTTGTTTGGCCTACCCTAACACTGTTTACATAAAATTCCATAACTAAAATAGTCTACGCCCGTGTATAGCCCTCGCCCAGTGAATTGCATAAATTTTTGTATGCAATATTATTTTTATCTTTCTGTTTAAAATATCTGGGCCAGGGAAGATAGCCAACACATGTTCCCTGCATAGCTGAGAATAATAGCAAAGTGCCATTTCAGGATCGTCCTGAAAGTGCATAGGTTGTAGGTTGTGTCAGATTTGTAGCCAAGAAGCTTAGACTTGTGGAGTCTGATTTGGCAGCCCACTTGCCATTATTCCGCAAAAGGTTGTGGGTCCAGTCAAAAATTCGTAAGTGGTACCCTGAAGCACATGAGAAAAATGTTGCTGTGTATAAATTGCATTCTCAAGACAACATAAATGTTTCATGTGTATTATATTTTCCTACAGAAACACTGGATAACCGTACATGTATGTTTATACTTATTATCATAATAATTTTTGAAAATTATAACTATACTTGAGGATACGAACATGAAAGTTATATAAATATAGCCTATTGGTGGTATGGTAAATTATTATTATAGTTTATTAACAGTATAATGTTTGCTGGTGGTAGGGATCAATGGGCGAACTTCAAGATTTAGTTTCAACGACACACTTTTGAATGATTCCATCGACCTGTAGCGAGTTTGTAAATGGCTTCTGCCCTTGAGGGCATGCCTGGTAGAGATTTGTCAAGATGATGCATTGGTTATATTTTCCCACCACCTTTCCAAATGCACAGGGGGGGGGGTGGGGGGGTGGGGGTTGGGGGGTGGGGGGGGGGGGGGGTAAGACACTGGGGGGGGTACTTTGTGCCCCCACTGGCTACCATTAGTCTTTGGCCTGAGTGCCCTTGCTGGCACCCTCAAGGCACTGCATCATCTTACGGACACTTTGAGCGGTGTCAAGGTCCTGGGTCTTCATAGTCCTGAGCAAGTTTTGTATTACGTTTTATGCAGCATTGATACTTTATCCAAGGTCACGACACCAATTACTCTCACAAACTCAACCACCAAGACGTAAGATGGAGTGATTTGTTTGGTTTTGTCTGTCATTTGCATTATACCCTCTACAACCTCTGTTTACATTATCAGAAGCAAAGAATGGTTGTTTTGCCTTTTGATGTTGGAGAGAAACTTTCCTTCCATGAAATTTCTATCATAACCAAGCCAATTATTTGGTAACTTCCTAAGCGTTAACAACTAAAGCCGTGAGCATACGTTTGCGCGTTGGCCTGAAATAAATTGGCTTTCGCCTCACGCGTGACACATACATACATACATACATACAATACAAACTATCTTGCGAGATGCCGACGCACGCTTATTTTGCCTCGCTCTAAGGCGGTAATCGGAGCTCTCCGGGGCAATAAAAAAAGGCCAAGAGGATATTTTTAAGGACTGTTCTTTAGACATAAAAGACCTATGTATGTATCTGGTACGTTGGAAATTTTCCTTACAATATTGAGGATAAGGAGAATTGGACACTGGTAGATTTAATGAAATCACATGGATTTGTTCCTAGCAAATTTAGGCTTTACAATTGTGTACAAGAAAGTGAGAAAATGTTCTTGACAATTATTAATTTATTCTTAAAATGTATTTTTAGGTACTAAATAAGAGCAATAGAGTGTGTAGCTAGAGGATAAGTCTTGAAATCATTTAGTTGAGGCTCGTTGATATGTTTCTTGTTATTCTTAATGTTTTCTTTTCTGAGGAAATTAATACTAACAGATAGCATATCAGATGAGTATCCTTGTTATGTGAGGGATACTCCTCCTTCGGGTTGCTAAAATTATGTGCAAAGTAAAGAATTTCTTTACTGTTAAGTATGTTCATTAAATCTGTGTATAGGAAGACTTGTTGTGCAGTTTCATTTCTAGCTCCAGTTCCTGACTACAATGTGTCACCTGCCAGAACTGGTGGTGTTGTATGCTATGGTGCTAATCCAATTACAGACTGACCACTGTGTGACCATCTCTTTGGGCTTCTTGAAATGTTGATTTCATGGAAGATTTGGGCTTTATGAAAACTGAATAATGTTTATATTACTTTAAAATCAACTTCCATATTGCGTTTGAATTTTATACATTAGGTTGTGTTTATTAATGCTACATAGTATATTAGAACTTTGCAGTTAAAACCTATATCCCCACCAATTCAACAACCAATAGAACCTTAAGATCTTCTCCACATCCCTACATTTTCCTAGCTTGGTGCTGATTTGCAATAGAATTTTAATAGTGGATTTACCAACCAACTTTAACATTTGAACCATTCAATAGCAATCAACGTGAGTGTTTTGCAATGATTTGTGGATCATTATTAGAACACACCGCAAGCTATCCATATGATTCTTCTGGAATATCTACAGATTATTAAGGTTCTATGGCAGTGAATAGTTTAGGATAACAAATTACCCATCAATACAACCGTGAAATGGTCATACCAAACAGTTTTAAAGCTTGCCATATCCATCACATGGTCAGATGAAATTGAGCCCTTAAAGTAACAATACATAACTATTATAATTATTCAAGACTTCAACACCAATCTAGTATATGAATTACCTTGCTCCTATAAACTCTATGCTTCAACCTGTACAGCTCGATCAAAAGATCCTTGTGGTATCTAAAATTGGCAAGAGCATTATCCATGATATCACTAATAAGTGTTATCAAGCAGAGATTCAGAAATTAACATCAACTAACCGTCTAACACTGACATAATGTGTTAATTTTGAGCCTACTTCTGTATCCTAAAGTGAACCTGAGCCCTTCCTATAATAGAATATATATATATTTCCCCACGAGTATATTAATATAAGTTACTAGCTCTACATCAAGTCATATACCTTATTAACTATCCCAAAAAACTTCCCTAGTTCTGGCATTGCTACCCTCTTGTGCTAAGATAGAAGAATGATCTGCAACGTCGGACTAAATTTTACCATAACAGCAGACAAACAGATGGACATATCTCCCTCTCTTGCCAATGCCCAACTCAAAAACTCACTTTCTTAAGTGATGAAGGTACCTTTTATTATTAAGTACCCATGTCTTTGGAGAAGCCCTTTGTAAGATTCCAGGAGGAAAGTGCTATATTGAATAATATATAATTAAGTCAATTTGGTCAATAACTCCTTAAAAAATGGACCAGTGGTACTACAGCCCCACTTTTCTCGAGTCTTCAACAACAGATCCCTAGACCCTGACAACACATGAAATGGAAGAAAAATGGCTGGGTAAAATATTTTTGGAAATTTCCCATTTTTAAATAGAAGGTAAGAACTAAAATTGAAAACTGCAAAGTAGAATTTGAAATTGACAAAGTAGGATTGGCTTCTGTAATGCTCGCGTCTCTTTCACTTAGTTGACTGTTTATCTTTAAAATTCGTCAGTGAAACAATTGTGACAACTCAAAAGTGTAGTAAACTCCTCAAACAGCTAGGATGTTTACTTATTGTTGAAGGTTTCGAGGTAAGCCTCTCTATAAAGCTTTGTTGTTAGAAGTGCTTTCTAATAAAAGAAAAGCTGTATTCCCAAAGTTTGCAAGACTAAGTAAGACAGTACTGACGCTTGGGTGTTGGTTCAGTTTTCATTCTAGATATGTCTGATGTAGATGTTAAAAAACAAACAAATATTAGTTTTAAGTGTACCTTCTAAAATGATACCATTTCCTAAGCCATTTGTGGTTGGGTGGTACCATATTATCTATAATAAAACCTAAATATTTGACCTTTGGAAAATATAAAAACTCACATCTTGATTTGGTTGTTTTGAGATTGCAGTGTCTGTTTTAACATATAGTTCCAGTTTCACCACCTGTGAGATCCTTTCATATGACTTAACAATCTAACAACAATCCCTCTTCTTACTTTCAGAGTGCTGTTGTTTAACAGTAAAACTTCTTTTTATATTGTATTCTAGGGCTCTGTGTATAGCCCTCTTATACTTGCAAACACCATAATCAAGTGGTTTTTGGGGGGTGGGAAGAAAAGGCTATCCTTGACTATTACTTTCCTCTGCTACTTGCTTTTACCATTATGTAAACAATCACTGTGCTGTTAAGATTCCTCCTCACTCCCATCAAACACCATGTGAGAGTTAACATTTTGTTTAATTTATAAAATCATTTTTTTTAAATCAAACTGTGAGGATTCAGTCGACAGTTTCAATTGTTGGTGTGGCTTATCCCATCATGAAACTCATCCAACATTTCACACAAAACACTTGTGTGTTCCAACGGAATTACAAAACACAGTAGCCCAATTTTACAAGTGCTTTAGTCTTTGATGTGTGCTAGACTTCGTGACACAGTGCAGAGCTTAAAGATTACCTTTATAAAAAATATTTCACAGTTCCGTGTTTTAGATTGATCCTTGGAACACAACTGTATTAAAGTACTTTAATGCCCCTCTCTTCTACCCAAGTATGCACATCACACCTCTCTGTCATTGCAGCACACCTTGAACATTTTGGGTTAGTCGCTTGCTTTAGTTCAGCAAGATATTTTGACTAGTTTTGTAGCAACGTTTTTTATTTCATACAAAACACTTGCGCATTTGTCATTCCAGAAAATCCTAACATTTGTTTAATGACTATAATAGCCTTTTAACAGTAAAATTTTCTTATGTAGAGTTTTCAATAGTATTTTATCACCACATCAATATATAACTATATTGGTCTTGATTGTGTTTTCAACAATAAAAAGTGATGGAACCCAGTCAGAAAAACAGTTCTTTATCAGTCCATCCTTTAAAACAGACGTATATTGTACCTGTACTTCTCCTACTGTGAATTCTGGATAAGTGTCTTGCGATTAGATATACAAATGGCGGAAGGCACAGTCCCATGCAGTGCCCTATGACCTACAATCACTTCGTTTCAGTAATTTGGGGGCTTTTTCACTCTTTGACTTACAACCTTTAGGCTTTTTTCGACTTAGGGGAATCCAGAATTCCTCAAAGTTAAATATTTTGTTGATTTATTTAGATATATTATTTGCTCAGAGAGTTTCTTTCTAAAATATCAAAATATTGTTAATATATGCCTGAATCAGAAGCTATAGTCCTTGACATAAGTCCATTTGAGCTGGAGCTCTCATTGGCAAATCTGTCGCTCCCACACGTTCGCTCCACCCCTGCCTGAATTTTTTCTCCGCAACAATTTGTTGTAGCAATAACCAATACCTTTTTCTCAATAAAACCCTATATCAACGCTTTGTAAAAGTTTAAATCTTTCCTCTTCAGAGGTTTAAATAGGCTGAGGGTAGATTTAGCACCATACTAGAACTTTACAATGTTCTCTATCATGAGATTTGACTTTGGAAGTTGATAAATTTTTGATGCCTTATGTAGCAACATGCCATCTTCAACTGCAGGCCCACTTTTTCCATTGCAATCCCTAGCTCATATCACCCTTCCCCTATATCTCTCTCAATACATGTAGATCAACAGAGATCTTGTAAAAGAAGCTTTTAAATGGTCCCTTGAGTTTTTTGTTTTAAGGTACATCTTACTGATCTGAGAAAGTCTTTACTGAACCTCAATCTATCAGTGTTATTGTTCATATATATTAAGTGTAGGTGTGTCCAATTTAATTGATACTATGACCTAAACAATTTTGAATCTTCAAATTCCTGGATATACAGGGAATATTAGATACTTCTGAATGATTGTGGTTTTTACTTTTTGAATCGTTTTTAAAGGGTCCGAAATTTTGAAATTTTGCTCCAATACTGCAGTTTCATACACTTGAATAATTTGGATTGTGGCGACCTACAGCTAACATGCAAAAACGATGAGTGTTTCATTACAAAAAATTACATAAACAGTAAGTTGTTTTTTGTAACTAAGTTCATATCTTATTGGTTTAAGAGCAGGCATCTTCTGATATTGGTTTTCTGAATATTGATTGTACTCAACCATTCAAAAGCACCATGACAAATAGTTGAACACATCAAGTGGGTGTCAATCAATATTATGTGTGTTATTTCTCCTTCCTCATAAAGTAACTGAAAATTTACATTAACACATAAGCGTTTTCTAGATCTTACCATTTTACACATGGGCTACCATAGCTGTAGGAGTAGTCGACCTGTAACTACAAACACATACAGCGAGCTGAAATAGTGTGATTAGTACAAATAGGAATAGAGTGTCAAAAGGCAAAGAATTCCTGTCCCGTTTCAAATGGCACATCGTTTACTGTTCCTAGTAGGAGGTTGTAATAAAACATCAATACCATGAGAGCGAACATGTCATCAAAGTATGGAAGACGTACAATTCCCAATACCTTACACCATACTACTTTAAATTCAATCTCTCTCTTAATGATTGTGTTTGAAAAATAATTTTCAGAAATAATTTTTCCAACAATAATTAAGGCTCAAGTCTTCAGCCGTGTCATCTTCTGGTACCTTTCACTTTCTTCTTGTACTAACCACTTATCTTCTACTGGCCTATTAAATCCCCTTTATGGAAGTAATTTGCGATTGCATTAAGAGTCACTGAATCCCACTTTACGAGCAATTTGAAGAACATTAGGGGTATCTTGAAATCTAAAGAAGTGGAGCCTTGTTTATAGCATGGATCAAGCTTCACTATATGCTTTCTATAGTAATGTCTTGAGTTTTGGTGATTCCCGATCACAAGAATGAATCTATTTATCGTATTTGGTGTGTGAGCACCACAGTTTGTCCACAAACAATTCTACTTTGCGTTCTCTCTCTTTAGATTTACATCCCATTTCTTGTCTAAATAAAAGCCCATTCTTCGAATAAGCTTATGTCCATCCGTGCCTTCTTCTCAGTTTCAATAGTACTCTACTGGCAGATAGCTTACTAAAGCGTCTTGGTTTCTTAAACTTTCCAATTTGTCAGCTTTTCAGAACCTGTCATATTTTGCACACACAATGGATAGTGGTCCTTTCTTTGCAGTGGTGGATCCAAGAAACTACAAAGAGGGGTTCACTATGAATATAATAATAATTTATTATTTAACTTTATTAATTAGCATAAGTGAGGATATCGGTACATGTCTGTCTCTTGACAATTGGTATGAATGTCAATGCCTGACCTCAGAAGGTTGCCAATGCCACTCCCCTGGCAATTACGCCCCGAGTACAGCCTGGAACATGCCGGAGTTGATGTTTGAAACGAACCAGTGTCTAGAATAGTAATATTCTGCAGTAGGATTGTTTATAATTATACAATATCTATGAGTGCTATAATGTTATTATCTATGTTTATTATCGTAATACATCTACCATGACTACGTTCCATTGTTTGTATGGGAATTCCAGCCTTAGTTGATGCCTGTACACTATTAGTGTCTGGATGATCACTTTCAGTGTCACTGTGAAGTCTGATGTCTGTAGAAAGCATGCAAATTGAATTGCCAAGTCATATCAATGTCTTTGGTAGTTTACCTTGTTTTCCTATATTATCAAAAAATGGCCATTAGTAGATGGGTTGGTTTTCCTCTTAAGGCTTCTTGGGTGCTCCATTCCCCCTCCATCTGCTACAACAAAAAACCTTCCCATAGCAAAAAGCACGTGTGATGTTGTAAACACCGCAATGAATGGTGTTGCGTTATACAAGTATATTAACAGCTATTGTAATCATGTGAATAATAATCAATATGGCATGCAAAGTGGGTTCCATGGAACCCATGGAACCCCCTCTGATCCTCTACTGCTTTGCTTAAACTTGGCACCAGTACAAGTTTCAGCCAGAAATTGCATGGGTTTGTGTGTCTGTAAAAGTTCGCTCCAATACAGACTGCCAACCTCTGAAAGTCCCAATGCGTGAGATGTGCTGTCTGTCAGCAACAACTTCACCTTAAAGGCGTGTGGAACTATTTAGCAGTAACTTAATAATTATGATTCTTATTATGGGTTGAGTCTTTCATATTATTGTGGATGATTTAATAATATAGAATCTATATGGGTGGATCATCTAATTATTCTTATTGATGAAGGCCCTGTACTCGCCCGACTTGAATTTTGTGGTAGGTCATGTTTGGCAGTTTTAGCTTTATATCAGTATCCGTCTTTGACTGGTTCCAAATTTGTGCATGGCTCAGGAGTGTGCCGTCAAATTTCAGCTTGCTTTTTGCTTCTGGTCTTTGAGGCCGTGACATTGCCAAAGAATAGTAAGAGTTTGAGTAAGAACCCTTCAAGTGCGTGTGTGTTCACGCCAAATGCGTGAGAGTTGGCAGGTCTGCCAATAGGAGACCATTTTCTATCTTCTTCAGGCATTATAACATTCACTTTGGCCAATCCTTACATATCTAGCATGACTTTTTTCTTCCAATCATCACAGATTTGGTCCTTCAACAGCAGCGCATTGCAACCACAAACACATTCTGTAGTTGAATGTTGTGTTCGAACCTTCCCAACGTGATCTCATCCACTGCAACAATTCCCTCCATCACAACCCATTTCAACGATTCAACTGTTTCTGCCTTGCACTTCACGATCTCCGCTGCTAATGGGTACTGTCCTGGCTCTAGCAGCTTATAAACCCCTGGTACAATCCCAGTGTACACATCCATGCTTTGTCGGTTTTTTGTGTCATAACTCTTTGAACTTGATACTCAATATGTGGTGAATCCCTCAATGCTTCCGTACTTCATCAATGATAGTGCTTAAAGTGGCTAGCAGGGATTCCACCACTTAGCTGGCCCCTATTACGATTGTTGTCAGGTGTTTCAATTTTAAACAAGGTTGATATTTCTAGTTTACACTTGATAGGCAAAGGAGGTGGACGGTCTTCGTTGGGGCTTGGTTAGCTCGACCCCGTCGTCAATTAATTAGTCAAATCGGGCACTATGTGCAGTAGGTAATATTACTTCAAGGGTAACTGAAAACTTTGACAACTTGTTTATTCAGAAAGAATTGTCATGATAACATGTAAAACATTACTTTTCCCGCTTCTTGATAATGGGAACTTTCTTTTGAAAGCAAAACAAAGGTCAAACCTTGTTTTAATCACTACTCAGTAACTATCTTCGTTCGTGTTTAAGCCGCCCCAAATCGGCAAAACACATTCTGAATCACACAAGAGACACTTTATGACACAGTACACACTACGCACGAGAGCACGACCGTAGAGCGCGGGCGGGAACACGGACGAGGGCGAAAGGACGGGAACGATGAAAGAGCTACCACAAGGAGGGAGTGAGCGCTCTATTTTTTATCCCTAGAAGATCCCAATATCTCAGTACAAAAATGATTTCCTGAGAATGTAACAGGGGGTAAGGGGCGCATTGGCCCCCCAGTTAATTGTTTCGGGGGAGCCTGGCACCCCGCAAATAAATATTTCTGATAGAGTCCATTGGTATGCTGTGAAAGCTTGTGAATTGCTCCAATGACCATAATGATATTTAGATTTTTTAAAGTGATTACATTTTTCAGCTGCACTGAGGCCACATGTATTTTTCACCGTGAATTACATTTTTAGTATTTTGGGTCCGTGAATGGCCAAACGAAGGTATTCTGAGGCAGTTTAATATTCCCAGACTCCTTTTTTCCTTTAAAAAGAACACAAGTTGGAAATGTAAGCCTAGTAATGATAAGGTATATTAAACTAGAAGTGACTACATGTATTTTGAGTCTTATAGCTTTATAGTTAATTCAGATGTTGAGTGTAGTATTTAAGCTCGTATTGATGGAAGATGATAATGTAGGTACCATAATGTCCTCCTCAGTCCCTGTTTAACATAGTACAAACTTCCAATTTGTTTCTTATTTAAGCGTAGAGTTAGATACAATAAGCCATGTTGTTCTAACGGCCACTACAAATGGTTCAACAACAGATCCTAAGAGCATTGAAGAAGACCAGAAAAGGTTGTGGGATAAGGTAAAATGTCCCAGTTTAAATGGTCGATTTTTTTCTTATTCTTGGTACAAAGCAATTTCCATGTTTCAATCTATTGTTTTGATCAAGGATTTAAAGTATTTGCCATTATAGTTACAATATGTAGGCAAATATAACATTACAAGGAGACGTGGCACAAAGCTATTTGATTATACTCTTTTGAAACGTTTGAATTTTCAAAGTGGAAGAGAAAGCAGTGGATTGATTCAAAAGACCTATGAGTCTAGTTTGTGCCCACACATATGCCCTGTACATTTTTAATGGCCTCCAGAAGCACATCGTGAATGACCTTGTGCTTGTAGAGATTAATGACCCAAGGATTCGTTTGAATTCCCCTAGAAAGTTACTTGCATAAAGTATGAACCCTTGATATTGCTTTTGAAAAGCTCAGACTACATATACATGATTGCTGCAATTGCCTAAAAGGCTGTCACCTATTACATTTGTGCCATTCATATTCAAAAAAACGTTACCCTCACAAGTACAAAACACATTTAGCGATTATGGTTCATCGATGAACCAAATTTTAAGTCTTTTTTCTGTAACAGTTAATGCTTTGTACATGAAAATACCACAAGCTCCTGTTTGATCCTTCTACACAGTATACCGCTCACAATCTTATTTAGGCAAGCAGAGAGACAGATTTACCGAATTCATAGAGTTTCATGCAGCATCTAAACCATTGGATGATCGTTTACATATTCATCTTTTTGGACAAGACTTGACAAACCTTGAGCTTAGAATAGATAGCTCAAGATTTCCTTGAAAAAAGGCTTCCAAAAATAAAAGTTGTTGTGTAAGATTCAACTTTAGGTATTTTTTAAAATAAAACTTATCTGCAAAATAGTTTGAAATTAGAGCCCATAGCATTGCTATGTATTAGGATATTTTTATGGCCCCTCCCCTCGTCCCCCCCATCCAATAGTGAAATATCGGCCCTACTCCAATGAAAGAGAACCAGGGACTAAGTGGTTAGGACCAAAACCAAGTCACTCATTTTTGTGTAGTTTGTCCACTTTACTTGAAGAACGTTTCCACGCGTTTGATGTAGGTTGTTGCTGCTTAGTCTAGAGTTATCTAAAAGAATGAAACTGAAAATCTGATGCTATCCACAGTCTTCAAGAGACCAGTTAGTGATAATCAAACTAAGAGGCATCACATTTAAGAATGTCAAAATCAACAATAGAAACATGAACGTTACAAAAGAGGAGAGACCCTTTGAGGTATAGCATCATTGAATGGTATCACTACTGCTATGATTATAACTCCGGTTTGGAAACATTGATTTATTGTGGTAAAAGTGCTCTTTGAGTAGATGTATCAGATGAAGAGTCCAATTTGGCTGATGATGAGAGTTTGAGTTCAGTATGGGCTACAGATGAAGACTTCCGGTCAGCCTAAGAAGGGGGCCACATTCCGAATTATTCTGAAGAGCTGGATATAAATCATGTTCATTTGTATCAGCATCCTCTACCAGGTCATGTTTGAAGTGTATACTTCTACTGATTTTGGTTTATATTGTACTCCATTGCAATAGTTACTATCAAGCAGTAAGGAAAAAGCAAAAAAGGAAATCAAAAGGTATGTAATGTCAGTGTTAAAGCTTCGGGGACATATTAAAGGAGGAGTATCTTATCATAAAATCACTATTTTTTTTTAATTTAAAAAGAATCCTTTGGTGATATATAGCTCGGCATATTTTTTTCAGATTTTTTTTTGGCTACCATGAACTAGAAAAAAAATAGTTGTTTCCAGCTGTTTTTTTCAATAATCTACAAACGTTTCTGTTGAGCTTGAAACATGGGGTGGGGCCGTATTTTATGTTCATTCAAAGGAGAGATTTCTTGCTGTGATCCATGCTTTATCTATACAAGTATAGACCTTTTACACCAGCAAGGTGTGAACATGGGAATTACTGTGTGTTTGCTGATGTTCTAATGTACTAGGTGATATAGTATTGTTTGTTCAAGTTCCCAAAAAACCCTGCTTTAAGCTCTCAGTGTGAGAAACAAGTTAAAGGACCCGCGTCAACATCTTGGAAAGCTAGTGAAAACTCTTACCTTATGTAGTGAGCATTTCACTCCAGAGTCATTTGATTCGGATTCCCAGTTAGCTGCTCAGTTTGGGATAAAAAAGCCAGAAAGAAGACCTCCTAAAAAAACCTGATGCTGTGCCATCTATATTCCCAAGGGTTGCTACAGTTGCTACGCGAAAGAGAGAGTCTTCCTGGCTCTGATGGAGCTTCAGCATGTAAAGAGAACGTAGAGGGGCTGTTATTAATGTATTAGAAAGACATTTTGAACTCTGTATAGATGGCAGTAAGGGGATGCAAGGTGTACATGATGAGGAGCCAGCACCATTAAGTATTAATACACAAGGCCCAGAAATAGGATACTGCCATTTTTCAAGTCCTACCAGTAGATTTTAGATTGCATAATAATAACTATTATATGCATAAACAAACAAACCTCACAACATGTGGATATTTTTAAACCTTCTTTAATTACTAAAATCAGATGGAAAAGTGTTCCTAATGTCTTTACTGAACACTTGGTAAAAAATACTCTTACTCTTTTCCTGAGCCATCCCAGCAACAAACGATTAGCTGCAGTATCCCATATAGCGGTAACGATCGGCAGGAAATAAGAATGCAACAAGGAAGCGATGTCTAAATAATAGTTATGTGTGGGCAAAACTTACTCATGAACAGATTTTTTTTCAATCATGTCCACCATAACGACTCTGTAACTAAAGTAGGCTGTCTGTAGCACCCCAGTACATTTAAGCACACAGATTGAAACACACACATTCACGGCCTGTTTGCCATCACTTCACATTGTCCACATTGACACCTACAAAAAGGCAGAACAGTTACTATAATAGGACTATACTTGTGTATTATTTGAAAGACTTACCAGTCTGTATTGTCAAGCCTGGAGAATTTTACTTTCATATTTCACTGGAGAGTGGGATGGAGAGTATTCCCACCATTTGCAATCGGCTCAAAACTGTATAGTTTTAATGATTTTCTGAGCCTGTATCTTCATGACTGCTCTCTATAGGATCTGGATTTTCTCCCTTAAAACTGGAAAAGGAGCAAGATAGTCCTTATTTCATTAGCTGCATAGCTGTCAGTATCATTAGTGCCAGAAGAACTGATCGAGTTGTCGCTTTCATTCCTTGTGCAACGCTTGTTACTTCTCTTCTCCTTTGATGACATCACATAATGGCCCCGCCCATTTCAACCCTCAACAAGAATTGCTTGTTTACCATCCTGGAAAAATAGCTGGAAACAACTATTTTTTTAGTTTAATGGTACAGGAAAAATCTGGAAAAAATATTCTGAGCTATATACCCACCTAAGGATTAGTTTTTAATAAAAAATAGTGATTTTTTATGATACCCTCCCTTAAGGTTAAGCTGTCAGACAAGCTATGCAATTCAATCTACTGAAACACAACATTGTCTATGTACCACTGTCATGTATCTGCTTTCTCGTACAATGTAATGCTGACAAGGTACATTCATTGGTTATATTCACTTTCACTTGAGCTTTCTTTTATGGGTGGGGTTTGAACTTGCTTGGGTTACACTATAATGAGAATTGCAACAGGAACTGTGCAAAACCCATTCAGGAGAAGAACGTGTTTGTTTCAGTTTACTTTCCCAAAATACAAAAAGGCGGTTTTTTGTTCCACCAACTTGTTAACTTAACCCAAATATGGTATGTGAAAATATAATATTATCATACAATAATGAATTATTTGTATATAACTAGGATATGGTAAAAATCTTTCTAGTCGATAGTATTGAAAAGCTTGCAAGAGGCCATCTGAAAGATATGTTAGCCACTTTCAGACACCCATCACCTTTGTGCTCTAGTTACGACCATCCCTGACAAAAGTGAAGCTAGTAGTCAGCACAAAAGCAGATTTGGCAAATAAATTTATTGTTTAACGGTTAGTATTAAATTGTACAATACATTAATGCTCTACAATATACCGACTAATAATTTAACAATCACATAGTATACTACACTATATTTCAGTATTATTGATTAAGTTTAAAGATTAGGATAATTTAAATGCAATATATTTTTGCAGAGGAATGTTTCTTTTATTTTGTTAAACATGCACAAGGAGAGGAATACCAACTCAGTGATATTTTGCCTAAGCCATCCGAGCCATAAACTCATCTGGTCAACTGGTATGAATTATGCTTATATACACCTGTAACGTCTAGATGAAGCAAATGAAACGAATGTCCATTATAATAGTAACACGCTGGTCTTGTAGACAAATAACAATCACTCATTTAATAAGGTGTTATGGAATAAAGTTGCCGACCCAACCCCCCCCCCATTCCTTGTCGGTATTGGTAATAGTCAGTTTGTAATGTCCACACATTCAAGCAACAACATGAAATCCTGATGGTCATGTGAATATCTAGGAGTTCGGTATCTCAGCTTCTTCCATTTTCTCATTCATTTTTCATAATGTTTCATTGGCAGCAAATGGCACTCCTTTGAAGTACGCATGATTACGCAGTGGCTACATGCACACCTAGTAATTCTCGTTTTGCACATAAATATATATTACAAAAACGTTATTCCTCATTTATGTTCATACCAATTAAGTTTAAATCAGTACTTTTCTGAGGACAGTTCTGAGTCTTCACTACGTACTATACCCTATTACTGGATGCTTGGCTATCACTTGGTTCCATATAAATAATGTAAAATACAATACCAGTCAAAGAATCTTCATCTTCATATAATCCATCCCTGCTTAAACAAAAAATTTTTTTGTGTGGCATTTGTGAGGGTACGACAAATTAAAACCATATGGCTTACCCAGTTCATGGGTGCATTGATGGGTGAACATAATTTTCTGATTATCAATTATAGACACTTGATTACACTTCCAGTTATTCTCGAAAAAATGCTATGTGCCTTGATGTTTGCTGATTCTAATAATGACCCTAGGCTTATAGCATACTATTTTTCTCAGCTGTGTTCAAACGTTAGGATTGGTGAATTGTGTAATCATTAAAATTCATTTTATTTTAGGGGGTCCTCAAGTTTCTGAGAACAGATTTAGGGACTGAGACCGTAATATTGCTTTCTTACACCTATCTTGCACCATCACCACATGATAGTTTAAGTGGTAGCAGTAGCCATCGGTATGGAAAAATATAATAAATCAAGTATCCATTCAAGGATTAGACAATGCTTGATTTAGTGTTTGTTTGTAGAGAATTGAAGCATTTGTGTCTCAATTTAGACGACATCATATGGAATGGTGGATCAATTTTTTTCAAGTTATAAAACCTGACCCGATGAATGAAAGTTCACCTCTGTGTAGGATATGATGAATGACGGGCACTTTAAATCCGCTACCCCCTTTTGTGTGTAGCATAATACTAATATAATTTATATTTTTAAATTCTTATGCAGAGATACTGTTAGACATACATTTTGAAACATAGTACACTATTTGCTATTTAAGTCACTATTTTCATATATATAATATTTAAAATACTATCAGTTAAATAATTAACTATTTTCTCAGTTTCTATATGTTATTCTCAACATAAGAATTACATGTATTGGTCCTATCAAATAAGACAAAAGTATAACTTAAGCGCATTGTTTAAATTGGAAGTGTTTGAAATATGATTGTCTTGCAATGCAAGTGCATCGGCAAGATTCTGGTATGTAATTGGGACACATTGTGGAATGTTCACAAACTTGCTAAGCACGGAATGCTTTGTCAGCAACCTGAACATATTGAGTTTTATTTTCCTAAAGATGATGGCCCTAAATTTGATGATTAATATGGTCCATCCAGGAAATACCTACTAACAGTTGCAACCTGGGAATTCGAATAGTACATTAGGTACACCTGAGGCCTTCTGCAATATTTGACTTTCCTTATGCCTATGGTTTATTCCAATCCCTCCAAGTCATTTAGCTCTTTTCTTGCTCTTTCTGATTAAATATCAAAACACCCACTCAAGTTATGCATGTTGAAGAGATGTTCTTGAACAAACTACCTATTCCATCACGACATCCTGGTTATCCTCATTTAAAGATCTGGTCTTATTACTTCTGGGAATGAGTCAAATTTCATAAAACCGTCCATAATCCACTATGGTCAAACATGGGATAACTTAGTTGGGGGTCTTTGTATTTACTGTTTTCACCATCTGGCAGACAGAAAAATAAATCAGGTACATAAGTTGCTAAAATCTCTCCACAGTCAGTGGATGACTTAATAACAGGCTCGTATAGAACGCCAACAAATATCATTCATGTTACCTGTTACAATAATATTAGAACATACCCTACTCCCCTTTGTTTCCCATCTACGTCTGTATTGAAATCATACATCATCTCCTTTTTTCTAGTAAAAAGGAAACTACATCACAGACAGTAATAGACAAAAATACCTCAATAGATTAAAGCCCTGTGTACAATTTTGTGGCTACTTGGAAACGTCACTCTATGTCTATATATTACCAGAGAGTCGCCACATGATGTTATTTACTGTAAGATCAAAAATTCTCGGTATTTTAATTCGATAGATTTTGAGAAAAACTTCAAAGATACTGGAATGTTTGCTCGTTCAATTATTGTTCAGGATAACATTTTTCGTTGAATATCCCTTTTTCTTTCTTTTGTCCTCACCCATTCCTCCCAGTAGAATCTGAAGAAAAATAAGAAACAATCATCCAAATATTAATTTAAAGTAAACAAAAAAAAACCGAAAAAACTTGGATTAAGTCGTATACTCATCTGTACGCAATAACCTTCATCTTGTTGTAGTTGTCAGGGCTGTCCTTTTTTTAAAACCACCTCCTTTATTTGAATCTTGACAAAGCCCTCTCTCTGTGATAAATGAGCTAAACTCTTAATATCCTTTTTCTAAAGTTTTTCATTTTTTGAATAAATTAGTAACAAACAAATATCTTACTAGAAATAATATATCCTTTATTCCACTACAGTCCTAGTGATGCACCACACCATACAAAGAATAGATCAATGAATACTTACAATTAAACTATCACCAGAGTATTGTTAGTAGAATAACAGTGCTGGACACACCGGAGAACTACGGGAGAATTTTATCACTGGGGGAGACTACCAGGTTTAATTGCCAGGGAACTTACTATTACTATTGAGAAACTACTGGACGATTGGCCAAAACTTTTAACTGTGAGACAGCTACATCTTAAATCCACATCCTGTAATGATAAATAAAATGACTATTGTTTACTGGGACAGACTAAGACTGTATTAAGCTAAACATTCCTACATTATTTTAATTTAGGAACACATTCCTACTATTATTTTATTTTAGAGTATATTGATATTTCCTACATACCTGGCCATTTCTTCCCAAAGTTTGTAGGTAATTGAGCATCGCTTCCCACCTTCATTATTGGCCAAAAGTCCTCGAAATGCTCTTCTTTTTAAAGGATAAACGTCTCCATGGTTTTACCATTTTTCCTCCTCCAAGACCCCGATTGTTTTTTTCATTTCTTGCTCCTTTTTTTCAGATAGTCCTGTGAATACTATCCATGTATGATGCCTTATCAAAATGAAGTTCGCAAATTAGAAATGATGAACTTACGAATTTGGAAACTTGGTCACAACGACTTTCCACAACAGCGATTTTTACAAACGTGAACGTGTGAAGTGCAACAATGTAGGGCGATTTTTAAATATGTAACGTGAGTGGCTAATGTTCCAAAGGCTTCCGTACTTTAACAAACCATTCACGCATTCCCTCTTACCATAGATAATTTAATTAAAAAGACGCATTTTGAGTTTTGTACTTTTTTTCCTCTTTTTTTAGGAAGAGAACAAGATTTATAACCTCACTTGAAGTACTCCATTGGGGGGGGGGGGGGGGTGGAAATGATGTGAATTTTTGCCTGTGTTATTGCTATTTCTGTAATGTAAATGGAAAGGGAGATTAACCCTTTCACTGGGGCATTGCGCAATTTTGCGCAGGCGAAAGTAATTCTTGAGTGGGCGGTAGCGCAATTTGTGCCGCAGCAGCCATTCCAAGGACAACCTAGACTTTTTTTGAAAAGCACAAACGCGAAGGCAATTGTAAATACTCGTTTTGCAAAGCTAAAGACACAGGTAAGGCACATTGCTTTCGAGCATAAAACTCATACAGTTGCCTTCTGAAACCGACTCCAATGAAAGCTCCACCCAAATAAATTGACAGGATATGAACAAAAAAAACAAAAAAAAAAAAAAAAAAAAAAAAAAAAAAAAAAAAAAATTGTTTCTTTTAATATGGTTCCAAAAAACCGTTTTTTCGTTGTCAATTAGTTTTTACATTTTTTGGTTTTAGGTCAAAAAACAACCATATTCCCCCTTTAACACAACGAAAAATCAACTTGCTATTTTAAAAGGTTTGGAAATCCGTCGGTTCCTTTTAATTTCCCCTTCGGGAAATTCTTTTTTTACTATTGCGGATTGAACTTTCCAAAATTATACGGGCTTTTCTTGTTTTATTATTAAAAACCACAACCAAATTGTCTCATATCTTCAGAAAGGGCTTTATTATTTTTTGCCTTATTAGTTAACAAGGGGTTGCCAAATTGTGAAAAGCTTTTTTTGGGAAAAGGGTAGCCCCCAACTTTGGATTACACTTAATTTGCCCCGCCCCAAAGGTTTAACAAAAGTTTAAAAAAATTCCTTGGCTTGTTTGGA
>NW_024533838.1:0-57275 GCF_016097555.1 Gigantopelta aegis | reverse complement strand
ACCCTAAATACCAGTACTTCATATCACTGACAACCAAGATCGACATAAATATATTTAATTACCTTATATGGTCTACAAACAAGGATGAGTTTTCTTATAGGTTTTACTGTATTCTTTGTGCTTTGATCCTTTTAAATTTTGAATCTCCTTATATTTCTTATGGCAGAGAAAGCCGAGTACCTAGTATCTCCTCCTCTACAACTACCAAAAAACTAGAGAACAGCTCACCTGTGCTATATGTCTTGGACCTCTATACTAACCCTAAGACGTTACCATGTCTCTATTCTTTCTGTTAACATATGTAGAGGGTCTACCACTGGACCCTCAAGGGAATAACTACTACATCTCTTGTCCCACCTGTTGTCATCAATCCAGTTACCTCAACCAACAGGAGCAGCTAGCTTTCCTGTATTAACAACTTCAAGAAGGTCTACACTCTAATAACAAAAATGTCAGGACATTAAGAGGTAGTAACCTGTGAAAACTGTACTACAACTAATGCTACAGGTTACTGTAAAGAATGTGCCAAGTTTCTCTGTCCACAATATATTGATGTTCACAAAAATTGGGCTCCCATGTTGATCATAAGATAACAAGTCTTGATGATGTAGCAACCTCTGCAACTAAATTGCTTCCTGAGAAGCATGAGATAAAGTGTTCCACTCATAATGAACCTTTGAAAATATTTTGCGTACATGTGAAGAGCTCATTGTCATGACTGTACTGTACATATTCATAGAGATCATGATTATGACTTAGTCTCTGACTGCTATCCCAAACATTATCAAAATATTGGAAATAAATCTGAAGTCAGTTAGTGAAAAGATCAATCTGTTACTGATGTCAATAACTGCTCTCATATACAGAGAGAATGAGATCAGAGAGCAAGGAGATTGTGTCAGATTAAAGAAGTGACTATAATGTCTGTGTATTAACCATAGAATGTTAGTAGTCCATATTTAAAGCAGATAAGTAAGCCTAGTAATAAACTTTTAAGCTTTAAACCATAGTCCATCACACCCATCCATCATCACCCCCCCTATATTATCAGTAGTTAATGTGTTTTAGTTACATTTGTTCTTTTCAACACAACAACTAGCAATGTCTAAAGAATGTAATTTTTTTGTACACAACTATTTAATGATGTGACTGCTAAGGCAATGTGAAATCTGTTAAAATCAATTCTATTCTTTCTATCCACAACTTCAAAAACTAAAATAATGGATGTGACCATTTGAGATTCAAAAGTAGCAAAAGTCTTTACTCCAATTAGTATGGGATTTGTTAATTATAGTTATTGTACAATTAGTATAATAATAACAAACTGTTATTATAATTACTACAAGATTCACGAGATATAACATTCTTGCCTACCTCAAATATCAGGGTTATTTCTGTAAGTATACAGCTTCCTTTTTATGGCAGTATCCAGTATCTCCTCCTTAATGGATATCAAAAAACTAGAGGAACGACTCAACTGTGCTATATGTCTTGACCTCTACACTAACCCCAAGACCTACATGTCTCCATTCTTTTGTCAACAATGTCTAGAGGGTCTACCACTGGATCATCAAGGAGATAAATACTTCATCTCTTGTCCTACCTGTTGTCATCATACCCAGTTACCTCAACCAACAGGAACATCTTACTTTCCTACAGCTTTCCATATTAACAATCTCAAAGAGGTCTATAATCTAATGACAAAAGTGTCAGGACATCAAGAGGTAACCTGTGATAACTGTACTACAACTAATGCCACAGGCTACTGTAAAGAATGTGCCAAGTTCTCTAGTCAAGAATGTATTGATGTTCATAGAAGTGGGCTCCCATTGCTGATCATAATGTAACAATCTTGATGAGGTAGCAACCTCTGCATCCAAATTGCTTTCCTGAAAAGGAGGAGATAAAGTGTTCCACTCATAATGAACCTTTGAAAATATTTTGTGTAACATGTGAAGAGCTCATTTGTCAAGATTGTTACTGTACGTATTCATCGAGATCATGGTTATCACTTAATCTTGACTGCTATACTAAACATTGTCAAAAATTAGAAATAAATCTGAAGTCAGTTAGTGACAAGGTCACTGATGTTACTGATGTCCTAACAGCTCTAACAAACAGAGAGAATGAGATTAGAGAAACAAGAAAAAAGTTATCAAGAAGAAGATAGCATGTCGTGGTGGAAAAAATGATTGATATCCTTCGTCAGAGTGAGAAAACAGCTGACTAGAGAAGTGGATGCTCTTACTGATAGTAAAACTACAGGTGTTATCCGAGCAGAAGAAAATTAGCTGAAAACAGATTGAGTCAATTAAAAGATTGCCAAGAATTCGTGGAACAGAGTCTAGGGATAGGCAGTCCTCAAGAAGTAGTGAAATCTACAAAACAAATGATGGAACATATGAGTCATGTGACTCAACAGGTTAATATCAAAGAGTTACATCCTAGTGAGAAAGCTAATCTACACTTTAAGAAAGACAGCAACATTATTGATTACACTACATCATATGGAGATATTGGTGTTCTTTCACCTACTGTTCTCAACAGTGGAAAAGTCAAGAAGATGGATCATCAGCACATCATCATGATAATAAAATAATTTCGTTCCCACTATCTATCCAATTTTGTGATTCCAGTCTTCTTACTGTTCCTCTATCATCACTCAGTTGTCGTGTAGTACCCAGTTGGTACAACTACACCCATCACAGCTACAGTCACTACCACCACCCATCCTGGAATGTATACAATAACATTGTAGTCCTATAAGTCGTGGTCATCATCAAGTAATAATGTCAGAGTTAATGATGTCCAAGTTAATAGTACCTCACTAATGATCAATTTTAAATCCTTACCTTGACAATATCACTCCAGTACATACTACACGTAAATTTAGCAGACCCTGGGAGTTACTGTGACTGATGATGGACATATTATTGTGAGTCAACGAGATGTTCACTGTGTCACAATACTAGATAGAGATGCAAAAAAAGTGAAGTTATTTGGTCTAAAGAGTGAAGGAAGTAGAAAATATCAAGTTTTCTCAACCTCGTGGTTGTAGCCTTACTCCAGACAACGTCATTCTTGTTACTGATGATCACAAGATCCAGAAGATATCTATGGATGGAAAAAATGTCATTAAATCAGTTGGTAAACAAGGTAGTGGACCAGTGAAATTTAATACCTTGTGGAATCACCATTTCTCCTATAAACTGGATATATTTATATTACAGATTTTGGTAACCATCGTATACAAGTCTTAAATCCTGATCTAACTTTCTCCCCCACATTTGGTACTAAAGGATCAGCCGAGGGACAGTTTGATAATCCAGGATATGTTGCTCTTGATGACAAGGGTTATCTATGTGGCTGATATCAACAATCTTCGTATCCAGATATTTTCTTCTGATGGGCAGTTTTATCTCAATTTTTTTACTAAAGGACCTGGTCCTGGACAACTTTTATGTCCATCGGGGATTGTAATTGATGATAACACTCTAATGTACATTACAGAGTGGGAATAATCATTGTATCTCTATCTTCACTACTGAGGGTCATTTTTTACGATCTTTTGGAGAACAAGGTAGCAGTGTGGGTCAGTTTAATAACCCAATGGAATAACATTTGACAGTGAAAGGATATTTGTATGTTTGTGATTTTGGTAATAACAGACTAGTAGTATATTGAGATAAACCAGTGTGATAGTTTGTATGTAATTATATATAATATAATATATTATTATTAATTATTATTATTATTATTATTATTATTATTATTATAACTGCTATATGATACCATCAACAGAAGGAGAGGGGTGGGGAAATGGAGTGAGCCACATGGCAGAATTACCCTTCCATAGAGAGATCAAGATAGGCCATTGGAAGAGTGACTTGTGAGGTCTCGGAGTTGTAACCTAGGTATTGACCAAAAAAAAAAAAAAAAAAAAAAAAAAAAAAAAAAAAAAAAAAAAAAAAAAAAAAAAAAAACAAAAAAAATAGGTATGACCTAGGAGGTGGCCAATTGAAGGGTGGTTCTTGGTATAACTTCACTCTGATAACATCATCATTAAATGACAGATAATGATGTCATCATATATAAATGACATCATCTAAATCCATCACCTACACCCTGAACCAAACCTTATGACACATAGTTGATGTGCATCATCATAGTACAAGTTACATCATCATAGAAGTTACACCAAGAAGGACCCCAATTGATAGTAATTGTGTGGGGATGCCTTCTCACTCCAACCACCTATAGTTCTCCACAAAAAGTGGGAAAAAGGAAACCCCAACCTCTCAGCCAAGATCTGCATGAGTGAAAAGTTTACGTTCCTCCCAAACCAGAGAGGGCGGGGCCTTGGGACATAGAGGAGCTCTCCAGAGTAAGTTTCTGGAGAGGGGAGATGATGGACATGTGTCCATTAACCATTCTATGTGTCCATTCTTACAGATTTAAGGGAGTCTGTACTTAGAGACCTACAGGAGACTCGACACAAACTAGATCTACCATTTGTACATATTCTATTAACTGTATGACTAAACAATTTGGTTTTATCACGTCACTAGTTTTACAAGTTCTTGAACAACTACCTAATAATAATAAATGTTCAAGACATTTATTTTCTTATCATCAAAACTATCCAGCTGGCAACAAGCTGTAAGTGGGTGTGGTTTATTGATGGATGGATAGTTTTTGATGGAGAGATGTATTGATCCATAAATCATATGTCATTCTTTATAGAGAGCTGTCCTCAATCCTTCTGGATGGCAAGAAGTGAGATGTACAGTGGGTAAGTTGAGTTGTGTCCCCGTTTTATTTAGAGTACTCTAATTAAGGTTTTATAGAGTGAGGATCTGATCGTGATATGTTCAGTTTTCTGATGTCTAAATGGAGGCCCCTCCACCTCCAGTAGATGTAGAGCTTTGGATATAGCCATCATACAAGTGAATGTCAGGGTAACCAACGTAAGTTCTACTCTTTCTCTTTCTCTTTCATCTCCTTTTACATATTGCATCTTGTCTCTTTAAATATATATCTGCACATTTAAATTTACTATATAGGAAGTGGATTATTACATAAGGGTTACTTTAAAAAATGTCTAATATAATTAGAACAATACTTTACATATAGTTAGTTAACCTCTATATTGAGGACCATCTCTATAATACAAACAGTTTATTAAATATCCTAAGGTCAAAGGTCCACACATTTACAAAAAAACTATTATTTTTGCTATTATTTTTAGACGTCATCAGAGCACGAATGATTCTTCCTGTAGCAATGCGTTATCGTACATGTCAACGTACATATCGTGACAATGTAGGTGTGTTTGTATCACATATCCATGGTCTAGGATTATACTGTCTACAAGAGATAGAAGCTGGTGATATGGTCATAGAATATGCTGGTACTGTTATAAGATCTATGTTAACTGATTATCGTTGAGAAGTATTATGAGAGTAAAGGAATTGGATGTTATATGTTTAGAATTGACAGTGATGAGGTTTTTGATGCTACAATGTCTGGTAATATGGCAAGGTTTATTACCATTCGTGTGAGGTGGGTGTGGTTTGTATCATGTGACATTGGTTGTTATGGTTACTATCTTTTTGTTTTAAATTGTAGCCCTAATTGTTATAGTAAAGTTGTTGCTGTTGATGGTCAGAAAGAAAATAATGATTTACTTTGAGAAGGTAAGGATAATTATCTCTCTTATTCATCATGACCTTTGTACTATAGGATTGTTCCAGGGGAGGAGTTACATATGATTATAAATTTCCTATTGAAGATGCCAAAATACCTTGTAACTGTGGTTCAGCAAGATGTCGTAAAACCTTAAACTAACCACGCCATCAACTTTAGCTCCACCCACAAAACTGTTATTATTTATGATATTTATTTTGATTTTTTTTCACTGTTACTAAGTTAAAAAAAATAAGTTTCATATAATAAATACTGACCATTCCATATAATTATTGTATTACTACAAGAGACTTGTCAATGAATATTTTAGAGTGGGGGAGAAAGGAACAAGTAATGAAGATTATATAACTAATAAATTATTATTAAAGTTATTATTAATTATTATTAGAGGAGATAGAATAGTTTACTCCTCTGATATTAACAAGATCCTTTAATAAATATAAGATTAATCTGATATCATTAATGATAAGACACATTAACAAGTTAGATCTAATAAACAAGATATAATTACTGATAATGATTTAATTATTACAAATTATTAAGGAGAGTGAAGACTTTACTAAGAAGTTCTATTCCTCTATAAAAAATTGTATGCTTCCTGTAAATCAATCCTGATCATTAAATGACACACCCAGGCACTTGACTGTATCCCAGAATGTCTAAACTAAAATGTCTAATATCTAAATGGCTTAAAATGTCTAATAAAAGAATGAAATTATCAATGAAAAAATCAAAGGAGCCAGCAGGTATCATTTGTTTTAAAGATTTTTCCTGTTAAATAAATGTCCCCTCTGAATGATCTGTTCCCTTGGTATTCTCCTAGTCCACACCAGCACAAGAAGCTCTACCTACAAAACACACCCCCCCTTGTAAATTGCAAGTCACTTTAAGTCAATAGTATCTACATCCATTAAACAAGACCCAACCACTTATCTCTATTGTTATAGGCCAGTGGCAATATCACATGATCATTTTAACCGTTATCTATCATGTGATACTATAATGAAAGGAGCAACCTCTCAAATAAGGCTGAGAAGATGATGACAAGATGATGCGAAGAAGTAGTCCTGAAAGTCAAAAGAAGAAAGACACTCGTCCTTGTATACTTCTGTACAGTAAAGGGAGGACCAACTATCTACTTAAGGAGTTAGACCCACCTACTTTTAATATCAATACCCCCTTTAGGAAGCAGGTCATCTGTTACCATGTGGTAGTATTGATTATGGATCTATGTGAACTGTGCTCTGTGGTCCTCTGTATATGAGGAAAGACACGGTTACTATGTGACATTCAACTATTGCTAGAGGACAAAGACTGGTAAGTCAATAATGGATACATAGATTATTAATGGATGTATGAAGTTTAGATTGTTAGTTAATAATGGATACATAGATTGTTAATGGATGTATGAGGTTTACATTGTTAGTTCATTTGGAGTGAGGACAGTTTGTAGATTTTAAAACTGGTAATCTTTACCCCAAATATTTCAAAATGGATGATATGATACTATGAATAGATCATGAAACTCATACTGTTATATGAGATTATGTTGTAATTGAGATTTTAATGCTTAGTTAAAGTAAAGTATCTCTCATCTTTTCATCTAGTATTGAATGTTACAGACAATTCTAAGACAGCATTTTATGGACTAAAATAAAATGATTGTACTTTATATATCAATACACACATGATTGCTATTTGGAATACAAAGTATGACCCAAAAATAGACATAAAATTCATGATTATTCCAATTCAATGATTATCCATTAATGGAGAGTTGGACTACAAAGAATTCACGATTCCTTGCAAATTCTTGGTTCTCAACTTAACCATTAATTTTACATTTTCATTATAATCACAAGAATGTACTTTCCTCTATCACACTACCATTATTAACACAGGGAAAAATTTTCACTTTACAAACGTTTGGAAAATTGATGTTTTACGTTAGTTGTAAAAATTCCATATGGGTCAAAAACTTCACCAATGAATGTAAATAGTGTTGTATTTTTGATGGTATTTTACCACTCTTTATTACAATCAATGTAAAAAATAACTTGTTTTCCAACGATTGGTATTTCGTTGGTTATTTACTTACATTAATCCAATGATTGTAATATTAATGGAAAAATGATGTAAAATTAATGGAAATTTACATTGTTTTCCTACAATCATATTTTGTTATGGTATTTTCTACACTTAATCCAATGACTGTATTATTGTTGGAAAAGTAATGGGAATTTACATGTTTTCCCAACCATCATATTGCTATGGTTATTTTCTTACCTAATACAATGACTTAGTATTGTTGGAAAGTAATGGGAATTTTACTAGTTTAGTTTTTTCCTACATCATATTTGTTCTGGGTTATTTTCTTACACTAATCCAATACTGTATTCTCGTTGGAAAAGTAATGGGAATTGTAATTATAGTTTTAAGGTTGTATTTATAATGTTAATTCACAATCACTGATCCATCCATTGGGTCATTGTTGTAAAAAAAGCAATTAAGAAGCTAATTTAATTTGAAGTGGCATTTAAATGTTGGTAGGAATCAAAAGAATTATGAAATGTTGTTACTGTATTATTTTTTTAAGTCTCTATAAATGGAAAAAAAATGAGGAGGTTGACACTACAATTATTGAATTAGTTGTTTATAAGATTTTAGTGGTCAACAAAAAGAATTTTAATTTTTACACATCTGTATTTTGGATGGTTTAGGAGCAGTCTGTGGTTTAAGGGGAGCAGTGGGTGGAGATTTAACAGGAGGAGAAGGTTTTGGAGGTTTTAGTGGGGTGGCTGACTAATCGTTACAGAGGGAGGAGGTCTACTTGCCGTGGGTCTCTGGGGAGGAGCAGGTCTGCTAGCACATCTTGATCAATGGAGTCCAGTTTGTTTGGGATTACGAATTTTATAAGAATAGTACTATCCATCTCTTTTTTAGTTCACAGATGTGTTTAATTATAACTATAATCTCTCTCTCTCTAGCAAACCATTTATGTTTGTGATATTTAACGATAATCCTCAAGTGGAGAAACATGCACAAAAATGTAAGTTAAAGATTGTGTTGGTATTTTCTACAGTTTATAGCAAATTCCACTAGACTTTGTAAGCAATTGGTTTCTTAAATTTACATATACATGGATAAGAATATGTATAGATCTTTTGTGTCTTCAAATTAATGCTATAGTCTAAAGTCAATGAAACACAGCTTTAGAAACTCAAACATTTTGGTATGAACCTATGGATATGTGAACAAAACATTTTATAGGGCTCTAACTTTCTACTTTGCATGATTTGATGAGAGAAGAAGCTTAAAAGTTTAGAGAACCACCTTGTAAGTCTAGAAAGGAGCTAAATGTAGACTTCTTGTGTGTATAGTGTGAGTCAAATTGTTCAATGTGTTCTGTAAATCATATTAATACTTAATAATTGTTTTTATTGCAGTGAAATATCTTTTTGTACTAGTCAATACTTTCCTATCATTGTTGCCATGATGGGCAGGCACCAACCCAACAGCAAACTTGGCATTAAAAAAGTCTCAACATTTTTAAACGAGATGATTCGCGAAAACACTCAGGTGAAGCTATTAAAAAAGACAAGGGATTATGTGCTATGCTATAATAATTGCAAACTTGCCATTGTAACCCTATCAGAAGTCATTTCTTGATCAGTTTAAATACTATAGTGAGTACTTTAGAGAATATTATATGCATATGTAGTCACTTGTAAAAGAGCTACAGTAGTCAAATAATAATTTACAAGTATGAAAGTAAGTGCAAAAGTTATCACACATCACTATCTCTAGTTGTCCCCTTCAAGTTTGTATGTACATATAAATTAACAATGAATTAATTTTTTTGCTTAAATTTCTAGCATAATAATGTAAAATTTAAACCAGTTTACTCAACTATGGGTGTTTATATATATTTTAGATTGTATTAATTAGTTAAATTTTATTCTTTATTTAGTTTTTTGGCTCTGGAGGGTTTAGCAAGTGTGTAGGGTACCTCCAATGAGGATGGCCATCAAGAACCAAGGTTTAAGAAACAACCAGAAACTATAATCTCGTCTGAGGAGGTATCCTCACTCTATCAGAAAAACACACTTGAAAATGGGGACATTGTAGTTATTGACAGGAATCAGGCCTGATCGCAAAGAGTGAGGGGGTGGCAGTGGCCTTAATGACCTAAAAAGAGAAAGTTTGTTTAAAAAATTATGCAAAGAATGATTTTGTAAACTAACACTAATATCAATTACAATTCAAATTTATGCAGGCTACTGATGAAACCTTAGACTATTATGGACGAGGGAAACCCTAATGATTTCAATGTGTATCTGTGTTTAGTCAACTGCTTAGTGCTATCTTGTGTAGAAGTGGCCAGAGCAATACTATGATTAATGTATATGGGTAAGATTGATTCTCTCTTCCCTCCCTCCCTCCTTACCCCCCCCCCCCCCTCTCTCTCACACACACACCAAACTTCAAAATTTACACATTATTTTATTTATTATACTATTTCTTTCAATCTCAGAACTTTTGTTATCGATTTCTATGCTTTGGATAAGCAAAACAAGATATTAGATCCTGATACATTACTGCTCATGGAACTGACAGAAGATGAGAAAAATACTTATAAGTGCTATATATATATATATAGTTGTTGTTTATTGATTTGTTGTGCTTGTTTACTCAATTTGTTTATTGTATTAGTATTTAAATTTTGTAATGTAGGATTCAAGAAGAGGAGCATCGTCAAAAATGTGATTCTCTTTACAAAAATATGGATACATCTATAAAAATGGTATCTCTTCAGAGTGAAAACATTGAAATGAATGCTTCTGTTAAAATGGTTGCTACACACTCAGGGAAGCTTTATATACAAGAAGACTTACAAATATTCTGCCTGCAAATAAAATGTAAGGCAAGATGATGATGTGATAGTTTGAATTAATCTGAATTAATTTGTTCCTTTACAATTAGTACTACTCAGTTTATGATGAAGAGGACTCCAATTCACTCCGTTAATATTATCCCAATATCTCCTTTAATGTCTATCCAGGTAAGGATAGTGTATGGATGGATACAAAACAATCTATACTTTTTTCATAATTATTTAAAAATTACTTCATTAGTAATATCAGTTTTATAGGAATTTATAGTCTTGTCAAATCGGCTCATGGAGCGAGCAAACAAAACAAATTTTCAGACATGGAGACTTCATGTATCATAAATGCAAACTTGTTGCTACTACATCAGTGTTTCCTAAAGTATAGATGATCTATCAAGACAACAGATTGATCTGAATACAGACGTTTTTTTTTTTTTATTACGATATTATATTCTTCATAAAAATGTTCGAAAAATTAAATTACAAATTTACAACGTTAATACAACAGTATAACAACATATATAATTTGTATAATTTACAACATTAATACAACAGTATAACAACATTGTATTATTACAACGTTAATACAACAGTATAACAACATTGTATAATTTACAACGTTAATACAATGGTATAACAACATGTATAATTTACAACGTTAATACAATGGTATAACAACATTGTATATATTTACAACGTTAATACAATGGTATAACAACATTGTATAATTTACAACGTTAATACAACAGTATAACAACATTGTATAATTTACAACGTTAATACAATGGTATAAAAAGACATTGTAAAATCAATGTATTTTTTGTTGGTAATGCGTAAACCATCATGTTAAATTTTACAACACTTTTACATCAAAAAAACCACGTAATACTACAGTTGTAATAAAACATCAAATATACATGATGTAAAAAATACATGGTTCAATGTTCATGGAATATTTACTATTGTAAATGTAGTATAACCATTCCATTTACATCATAAAAAACAACGATTGTAAAGTGAAAATTTTCCCTGTGTAACCCCTATAACATAAGTGATGGTCATCATAAGCAAGTTACACCAAGAACCACCACAAAAAGGGGTGGTATTTCTTTAGAGCATAAGCCCTTAAGGGGTGGTAATTCTTAGCCTTGTCTTCTTTGTGCTTGCTCTATGTCCTGATATCAGTAATAATCATATCCAGACATGTACTTTTAAGGGTCAGGTTTTATCTCAGTTTGGTACCAAAGGATGTCCATTCGTATTGATATAATAATGCATTGTGATAGTTTATATGTACTTTATGAAAATATATTATATATTATTTTTGTTTGATATTAAGACATTTAACTCACCTACTTCTTTCATAATGAGAACATTTGTAAAATTGCTCTTCAACAAGTGAAACAAAGTTTGATCACATAATCACACAATGTACATATGATGACACTATAACACTGTCTTAGTATTAAATAACCTTATAGGAGAGAGGGTTAACTTAATAAATTTAATTAACTTAATAAATTTGCACCATTAACTCGTAGAGATGAGATGTTCTACTATATATTTATAAGTTGTTTGTTCTCTCTAGAGATGTGATGGTTGTCATCTCCTTAGAGCTACTATTGGTTATTGTCACAGTAGCTGTTCCTCTAACTTCCATTACATGTGTGCTTGCAGTAAGAACTGTATTTTCTCAATAAGAGGAGGTTTACTGTCACCAACACTCCTCACTGGGAAAGGAGGAGGAGAGAGTAGAGGAGAAAGAGATGTGCGTAGATCAACCTACTCAAAGAATTCTTTGAGTAGGGTGTTATCTTTAATGTATAACGTGTTTGAACACGTTATACATTAAAGATAACAACCAAACCATCTGATGATGAGCTCCTCCCACTAGCTCCACCTGGTATACATAGTCCTGCTTCTTCACCTGAAAAAAAGGAGTGGCCATGTGTGAGTGCAGAAGTGGGTGAAAACAAAGGGTGTGGGTTTGTGGTCTTCATTATGTCCAATAACTGAAGTGTTATTAACATCATCTTTACTACAAACTGCATGTAATTTGTTAAAGGTATGGATAATTATAATGGATGGATAGACAGAGAAATGGATAGATACTTGAGACAGTCAGACATTTATATTAACACACATACTCATTCTAGATCTCTGATGGATTTCCAGTTACTGATGTGTTAAAAACCTTCGTATTTCAAAGAAAGTTCATCATCCAGTACTCTGTCATATTAAAGAGGAGAAAAGAGAAGAAAAATGAAGATGAAAAAAGTAAAGACAGACTTACCTTTTAAGAACTTCACTCACTTTTAGGAAGCTGGTCATCTGTTATCATGTGGAAATAAAGATGAATGGGTTCATGTGAACTGTGCTCTGTGGTCAGCATAAGTTTATGAGGAGGACATTGGTCTATTATATTGTGTACACTCAGCTATTGCTAGAGGACAAAGACTGTTAAGTCAATAATAAATGTATGGATTATAAAAATGAAGTAAGGCCATCTTTTTCTCAAGGTAGAGGGTATAAGTTAATGATAAGTTTAGAATTAGTTATACATCACAATATTTAGATGATGGATTATCAGTTAATGTTTTATTGTGTTAATAATTCATATGTTCTCTATGATATCTATACTGGTTTAATAATGTTTACATAATGAAGTGGACATGTTAATAAATACAACATTGACATGTGTTTATTGCAATCAAACAAGATAATAAAATTATTCTAATATTCTTTGATAGTGTTCATATAATGATATTACAACAAATAGTTAACACTCACCGTCCACCTAGTGCTTGTGTATCTTGACGACCTAGCAATGCACTTTGAACTTTTGTAATTCACCAAAGATATTGTCTACAGCTACAAAACTTTACTGAGAGATGGGAAAAGCTTAACATTATGAATTTGTTTTAGTTGAAAGTCTGCAACCAAAGGAGAAAAAAAGCTGAAAGTCAGAATGACCTTTCAAAATTAGCATAGACAAAATGGAAGTCTTACTTGTTACAATAAATCTACAGTTTGAATTTCTATGATTGTTTTCATTCTAAAGTTATGGCAAACTTTACTCATCTTGACAACCTTCTTATCTACACTAAGTAAATAAATCTGGAGATAGCTGTTACTATTATTGTTATAGTAAGTGTTACAAAGTTATATCAAAGTCTACAAAATATGCATTTTAAAAGAGAAACTACCACTTGCACAACACGACTATCATTGCCAATTTGCCACACCCATTAAGATTAAACTAGTACCTGTAGTTGCAATACTATCTACACCAGCTATGATTACAAGTCTTGAGACAATCTTGTTATCAATTTTATTTAAGTTATTTAGTAAATTCTTGTACAGTGGTAACATGGTAACTGTTTTTATAACTACAACAAAAAATCACATGATTCAAATTCTGACCACTTCCAAGTTATCAGGGCTGTTTATGCTAATATTATATATACACAGTTTTGTCTCTACTGTTATGACAGTGCCCAGTTATCCTCCTCTATAGCTATCAAGAAACTAGAGGAACAGCTCACCTGTGCTATATGTCTTGACCTCTATACTAACCCTAAGACCTTATCATGTCTACATTCGTTCTGTCAACAATGTTTGGAGGGTCTACCACTTGATTCTCAAGGAGATAACTACTTCATCTCTTGTCCTACTTGTCGTCATCATACCCAGTTACCTAAACCAACAGGAGCAGCTGAATTTTCTGCAGCTTTTCAGATTAACAACCTCAAGGAGGTCTACAATTTAATGTCAAAAGTATCAGGACATCAACAGATAACCTGTGATAACTGTACTACAAACTAATGCCACAGGTTACTGTAAAGAATGTACCAAGTTTCTCTGTCAAGAATGTATTGATGTTCATAAGAAGTGGGCTCCCATTGCTGATCATAAGATAATAAGTCTTGATGAGGTAGCAACCTCTGCATCTAAATTGCTTCCTGAGAAGCAGGAGATAAAATGTTCCACTCATAATGAACCTTTGAAAATATTTTGTGTAACATGTGAAGAGCTCATTTGTCATGACTGTACTGTACGTATTCATAGAGATCATGATTATGACTTAGTCTCTGACTGCTATCCCAAACATTGTCAAACATTGGAAACAGGTCTGAAGTCAGTTAGTGACATGGTCACTGCTGTTACTGATGTCCTAACTGCTCTTACAGACAGAGAGAATGAGATCAGAGAGCAAGAAGTAGTCATCAAAGAGGATATACATGTTATGGTGAAAGAAATGATTGAAATCCTTCGTCAATCTGAGAGACATCTGTCTAGTGAGGTGGGACAGTCACTGGTAGTAAATTACAGGTGGTTATCAGATCAGAAGAAAATCAGCTGAACAAAGTTTGAGTCAATTGAAGGATTGCCAAAATTTGTGGAACAGAGTCTAGAGATAGACAGTCCTCGAGAAGTGGTAACATCTACAAAACAAATGATGGAGCACATGACTCATGTGACCCAACAGGTTAACATTGAAGAGTTAAGTCCTAGAGAGAAGGCTAACATTTACTTTAAGAAAGACAGCAACATTGTTGATACACTACATTATATTGGAGATATTGTGTTCTTCTCACCTACTGTTCCACAACAGTGTAAAGTCAAGAAGATTGATCCTCAACACATCATCATAAACAATAAAACAGTTTCATTCCCATTATCAATCCAATTTTGTGATTCCAGTCTTCTTGCTGTTCCTCTATCATCACTCAGTTGTAGTGTAGTACCAGTTGATACAGCTACACCCGTCACAGCTACAGTCACTACCACCACCCATCCTGGAGTGTATACAATATATTGTAGTCCTGTAACTCATGGTCGTTATCAAGTTAATGTCCAAGTTAATGATGTCCAAGTTAATAGTACCTCAGTAGTGATCCCTTTTAATCCTTACCTTGATAACATCACTCCAGTTCGTACTATACTTAAACTTAACAGACCCTGTAGAGTTGCTGTGACTGATGATGGACATGTTATAGTGAGTGAGAATGATACTCACTGTGTCACAATACTAGATGGAGATGGAAAGAAAGTGAAGTCATTTAGTCAGAAGAGTGGAGGAAGTGGAAATGTCAAGTTCTTTCGTCCTCGTGGTGTAGCCATTACTCCAGACAACTTTATTCTGTTGCTGATAATCACAAGATCCAAAAGATATCTATGGATGGGAATGTATTAAATCAGTTGGTAAACAAGGTAGTGGACCACTAGAATTTAGACTGCCTGATAGTATCACCATTTCTCCTATAACTGGACATATTTATATTACAGATTATGATAACCATCGTATACAAGTCTTAAATCCTGATGTAATTTTCTCCCACATGTTTGGTACCAAAGGATCAGCTGAGGGACAGTTTAATAATCCAGTAGATATTGCTATTGATAGACGAGGGTTAGTTTATGTCAGTGATACTAACAATCATCGTATCCAGATATTTACTTCTGAGGGGACTGTTTATATCTCAGTTTGGCACCAAAGGATCTGGTCCTGGACAACTTAGTTATCCATTAGGGATTGTAATAGATGATAACAATATAATGTACATTACAGAGTGGGGTAATAATCATCGTATTTCTATCTTCACTACTGATGGTCAGTTTGTACGTTCTTTTGGAGGACAAGGTAGCAGTGTGGGGCAGTTTAATCACCCATATGGAATAACATTGGACAGAGAAGGATATTTGTATGTTTGTGATTATTATAATAACAGACTAGTAGTGTATTGAGATAATAATTATAGTATGATAGTTTGTATGAGCTTTTGTGAAAATATCTTATTTTTGTTGATGTTAAGATATTTAACTCAGCTACTTCTTTCATAATGGGAACATTTGTAAAATTGCTCTTCAATAAATGAACAAAGTTTGATCACAATCTCACAATGTACACTGTAAAAATTAATATGTCATTTTAACAAATAATTTGTAGTTTACATGGATGGATTAGTATGGATCTTGCAAATTACTCACGATGTAATTGTTGGTATGTCGTATGTTTACATACTAACAAATTACCGTAAATGTCAAAATTTTCGCCGCTCAAACTTTCGCGCGTAAAAATTTTCCCGAACTCATAATTGCGTTTTGTGTCAACCGCGAAAATTTGACTTCGCGAATATTTAGATATTCGGTATCCTCGTGCAGCAACGTGATGGATGAGTATCGCGTACCATTTTATATTTTAATCCTTAATCTTGTCAGTGGAATGCCTTATTCTTTGTGACTGGTATACAATGTATAATTCACATACATTCTACATTCCATAAGAATCCATCCCATGTAAAGTTACTAAACTAAAGTACAAACCAATTGTTAAAATGACATATTAATTTTTACAATGTACATATGATGACACTGTAACACTGTCTTAGTATTAAATAACCTTATAGAGAGAGGGTGTCCTTTAATTAACTCAATAAAATTGTACACATTAACTCATAGAGATGAGATGTTTCTACTATATATTATAACTTGTTTGTTCTCTCTAGAGATGTGATGGTTGTCATCTCCTTGGAGCTACTGCTGGTTGTTGTCACAGCAGCTGTTCCTCTAACTTTCATTACATGTGTGCTTGTCATAAGAATTGTATCTTTCTTAATAACAAGGAGGTTTACTGTCCTCAACATTCATCACTGGGAAAGGAGGAGGATAGAGTTGAGGAGAAGGAGATGTGTGTAGATTGATGTGTCCTCATACACACTGACCATGAGAGACCAGGAAGGAAAATGCTTAAAAACTATATCTCCTGATACTCTCAGAATTAAAATAGGTGAGTGTGTAGATAGATTGATGGATAGATCAATGAAGTCATCTCAAAGAACAGGTTATACATTAAAGATAACAGCCAAACCATATGGTTTGGCTGCATCTGATGATGACCTCCTCCCACTACCTCCACCCACTACACACAGTCCTGCTTCTTCACCTGAACATATGGAGTGGCTATGTATGAGTGCAGACGTGGGTGGAGACAAAGGGTGTTTCATTATGTCAAATAACTGAAGTTTTATTAACATTATCTTTACTACAAACTGCATGTAATTTGATAAAGGTATGGATGATTGAAATGGATGGATAGACAGACAAATGGATAGATACTTGAGACAGTCAGACATTTATATTAACACACATACTCATTGTAGATCTCTGATGGATTTCCAGTTACTGATGCTTTAAAAACCTTCATATTCCAAAGAAAGTTCATCATCCAGTACTCTGTCATATTAAAGAGGAGAAAAGAGAAGAAATTGAAGACGAAAAAGTAAAGACAGATCACCTTTTAAGAACTCTACCCACTTTTAGGAGGCTGGTCATCTGTTATCATGAAATAATGATGAATTGGTTCGTGTGAACTGTGCTCTGTGGTCAGCATAAGTTTATGAGGAGGACATTGGTCTATTATATTGTGTACACTACTCAGCTATTGCTAGAGGACAAAGACTGTTAAGTCAATAATAAATGTATGGATTAACCTGAAGTAATTAAGGACATGTTTGTCCTGAGGTAGGGCATTAAGTTAATGATAAGTTTAGAATTAGTTATATAATGTTATATAATATTTAGATGATGGATTATCAGTTAATGTTTTATTGTGTTAATAATTCATATGTTCTCTGATATATACTGGTTTAGTAATGTTCACATAATGAAGTGAACATGTTAATTAATACAACACTGACATGTATTTACTGCAATCAAACAAGATAATAATCATTCTAATATTGTTTAATTGTGTTAATATAATGATATTATAACAAATAGTTAACACTCACTATCCATTGTATATCTGTACTGGTAATGCAATTTGAACTTTTGTAACTCACCAAAAATAATGTCTACTGCTACAAAACTTTACTGAAAAGCTCAATACAATGAATTTATTTTAGCTAAAAGTCTGCAAATGAAGAAGAAAAGCCTGAAAGTCAGAATAACCTTTAAAAATAATCAGATACAAAATGGAAGTCTTACTTGTCACAATAAATCTACAGTTTGTACAAAGTACAGTTACCTAAATATTTGATGTGAGAGTTTGTAAAATTTCTAGTAAATTTTACTCATCTTGACCACCTTCTTATCAACACTAAGTAGATACATCTGGAGACAGCTGTTACTATTATTGTTTATAGTATGTATTACAAAGTTATATCTAAGTCTACAAATATGCATTTTAAAAGAGAACTACCTCTTGCATCACATGACTATCACTGCCACCAGACCCATTAAGGTTAAACTGGGACTCCACGAAAAATTTGGTCTGAGTGTCAAATTTGGACCTAGGTCCAAATTTAAGGCTCCAAAATTAATTCCATCTTGCAATATTGGACCCAAGGGCATCAGACTGTAAGGCAAAGAGGAATGGAACTCGACTCATACAAATTGTTTTATCACTCTTAGGCTGTGTGTAATTAAATGAGAGCTTTAGCCAGCATTTAGGGAAGTTTTCTTAATAAATTGTAGCATTACTATATAGTTATAATATAACCTATAATTATATTAAATATACTGTCTTTATTTAGATTAAATATTGAATGTTATTATAATCAGATCCAATTGGATCCTGATTTAAGACCAAGTCTTACTGCCAAAAGTGGACCTAATCTCTGGGAACAATTTTGCAGTATAGGTCCAAATTAGGCAGCAAAAGTTGGTCCTAGGTACAAATTTAACTAGGAACAATTTGCGATGGCATGCACCTGTGGTTTAAACACCATCTAGCACAGCATATATGAATTCTTGTGCAATTATAAATCATGACATCTGTTTTTATAACTGCAACAAGATCACATGATCCAAAAGTCTGACCATATCCAGTTATCAGGGCTGTTTGTACAAGTATACAGTTTGTCTTTCCTGTTATGGCAGTACCTAGTACATCTTCCTATACAGTTCTCAAGAAACTCAAAGAACAGCTCACCTGTGATGTGTGTCTTGACCTCTATACCAACGCTAAGACCTTACCATGTCTCCATTCTTTCTGTCAACAATGTCTGGAGAGTCTACCACAGGATCCTCAAGGAGACAACTACTTCATCTCTTGTCCCACTTGTCGTCATCATACCCAGTTACCTCAACCAACAGGAGTAGCTGACTTTCCTACAGCTTTCCAAATTAACAATCTCAAGGAGGTCTACAATCTAATGAAAAAAGTATCAGGACATCAACAGATAACCATGTGATAACTGTACTACAACTAATGCCACAGGTTACTGTAAAGAATGTACCAAGTTTCTCTGTCAAGAATGTATTGACATTCATAAGAGTTGGGCTCCAATTCTGATCATAAGATAACAAGTCTTATGAGGTAGCAACCTCTGCATCTAAATTGCTTCCAGAGATACAGGAGATAAGATGTTCCACTCATAATAAACCTTTGGAAATATTTTGTGTAACATGTGAAGAGCTCATTTGTCAAGATTGTACTGTACGTATTCATAGAGATCATGATTATGACTTAGTCTCTGACTACTATCCAAAACATTGTCAAAAATTGGAAACAAGTCTTAAGTATGTTAAATACAAGGTTGATGCTGTTAATGATGTCCTAAATGTTCTCACAGACAGAGAGAATGAGATCAGAGAGCAAGGAGAAGTTGTCAAGAGGAGATACATGTCATGGTGGAAGAAATGATTGATATCCTTCGTCAATCAGAGATACAGCTGACTAGAGAGGTGGACATAGTCACTGATAGCAAACTACACTTGCTATTAGAGCAGAAGAAATCAGCTGAAAGAAGATTGAGTCAATTAAAGGATTGCCAGAAATTTGTGGAACAGAGTCTAGAGATAGGCAGTCCCCAAGAAGTGGTAACATCTACAAAAACAAATGACGGAGCATATGAGTCATGTGACTGAACAGGTAACATTGAAGAGTTTAATCCTAGAGAGAAAGCTAATCTCTTCTTAAGAAAGACAGCAACATTGTTGATACAGTACATCACATTGGAGATATTGTATGCCTCTCACCTACTGTTTTACAACGGTGTTCAAGTCAAGAAAATTGATCATCAACAAATCAATATGAATAATAAAACAGTTTCATTCCCATTATCTATCCAATTTTGTGATTCCAGTCTTCTTACTGTTCCTCTATCATCACTCAGTTGTAGTGTAGTACCAGTTGGTACAGCTATACCCCTCATAGCTACAGTCACTACCAGCACTCATTCTGGAGTGTATAAAATATATTGTAGTCCTGTAACTAATGGTCATCATCAAGTTAATGTCCAAGTTAATGATGTGCAAGTTAATAGTACCTCACTAGTGGTCCCTTTTATCCTTACCTTGATAACATCACTCCAGTACGTACTATACCTGAACTTAACAGACCTGGGGAGTTGCTGTGACTGATGATGGACATATTATAGTAAGTGAACGTAGTGGTCACTGTGTTACAGTACTTGATAAACATGGAAAGAAAGTGAAGTCTTTTGGTCTGAAGAGTGGAGGAAGTGAAAATGTCAAGTTCTCTCGTCCTCGTGGTGTAGTCATAACTTCAGACAACTTTATTCTTGTTACGATAATCATAGGATCCAGAAGATATCTATGGATGGGGAGTGTATTAAATCAGTTGGTAAACAAGGTAGTGGACATTGGAATTTTATAACCCTTGTGGTATAACCATTTCTCCTATAACGGGACATATTTATATTGCAGAATATGATAACCATCGTATACAAGTTTTAAATCTGATCTGACCTTTCTCCCGCACATTTGGAACAAAGGACCAGAGAAGGGACAGTTTAATAATCCAGTAAATATTGCTATTGACGGACGAGGATTAGTTTATGTGACTGATCAATCCAATCATCGTATCCAGATGTTTACCTATGAAGGACAATATTTATCTCAGTTTGGCACCAAAGGATCTGGGCTGGACAATTTAGTTCTCCATTTTGGATTATAATAGATGATAAAAACCTAATGTACATTACAGAGCATGATAATCATCGTATCTGTATCTTCACTACTGATGGTCTCTTTGTACGTTCTTTTGGAGGACAAGGTAGCAGTGTGGGTCAGTTTAATGTTCCATAGGATTAACATTTGACAGAGAAGGATATTTGTATATTTGTGATTTACACAATAACAGACTAGTAGTGTATGGAGATAATGATACAGTGTGATAATTTGTATGTACTTTTGTGAAATATATATTATGTTTGTTGATATTAAGATATTTAACTACCTACTTCTTTCATAATGGAACATGTTTCTTTTTGCAACAAGTGAACAAACTTTGATCACATAATCACACAATGTACATATGATGACACTGTAACATTGTCTTAGTATTAAATAACCTTATAAGAGAGAGGATGTCCTTTAATTAACTCACTAAAATTTGTAACCATTAACTCATAGAGATGAGATGTTCTACTATATATTATTACTTGTTCTCTCTAGAGATGTGATGGTTGTCACCTCCTTGGAACTACTGTTGGTTGTTGTCACAGCAGCTAACTTCCATGTAGTGGTGACACCAACTTTCCTCACTGGGAGATGAGTTGGCCTTGGAGAGAGTGGAGGAGAAGGACTTTAAAGACAAAGGGTGTGGTGTACTATCTAAGTACTAATGAAGGACAGATGTGGTTATCATTAAATATGCTTGTCAAGAAGCAAATTGTTTTTCTGAAGTTTGACTGCAGAAGCTTTTCAAATACAACTATGTAATTACTGAGCCCCAGACTTTCAGAGAGATACTTGATGTCACATAAAGAAAGTGGTAGGCAACTTAAATAATTTTGTCAATTATACAGTGAATTGTCTGTTGTTTTTCAAGAATCCACTTTGTAATGCATGTACACTAAAAACAACAAAAGAAGAATTACAAAAGAGTTCAACTTCAATGGCTACTAAGGATTTGCACAAAAATATGGATAATAAGTCATATTATACAACCTTACTATGATACATCTTTCCAAAGAAATATTACCATATTGGTAGTATAATAATCAAAAGGATGCCCATGAGCTCCTGCTTGGAATTCTTAAGAGTTTAGAAGAAGTAAACATTAAGTACTTAATTTCATATATTATATAGTTCTCAAATAAACATAGCATTGAGAGTGCAAGTGAGTAATAGATTTATATGGTGGTCTCATAAAATACTTTAAAAATACAGTTCAATGTGTGGAATGTAATTCAGTCAAGTTGACAGAACTTATCAGTGTCACATTCAAATTAATTCGCAGATTTGTTAAATTGCAACAGAATTGCTATGTAGTTTTCAAAGTGAGAATGTACACAAAGGTATTAGTGAAACTGACAAAGAACTTTGGAACTTTGTCTCTTGATGGTCTTGTTTATTGTGAACTGAACAGTTGATAGCATTTTTGACTGATCAAATTATATTATATACTAACAATATTAACAAAGATCATGATGTAACAAAGATACTCAAACAAGATATTTCTTGGTTGCCATCAACACTACTAATATAATACTAATTCACATAAGAAGGTAAATAATTTATAAAATTAGATGACTGTTGTTATCACTAAATCAAATATAAGATTGTACCTCGAAGACTTCACAGGCTCAGAAAGATAGCTGGTATGTACATATTACCAAGTCATTGGAAGTCCATGATAAAAAGGTGTTAGTATTAATTGAAATTATGTGATGACACAGAGAACTCATTTATTTTACGCAAACAGAAAACAATATACCTTGTCCTCGATTATTGTACACATTGGCTCTACCCCACAAACAGGTCATTATATCTTACATGCTCATACAGCTGTTTAAGTGGTGAATGTTGGCTCAATGACAATGTATGACATACTACATAGTTCTAATAAATATTTAAATAGCACTCCAGATAGTCAATGTCTATATCCTCATAATAAGCAACAATATTAATAAGAAAACTGTAAGTAATAGCATAACAAAAGCTCCTCTAACTTTTTATATGGAAAGTACATATTACCCGATTTTGTGGAGGCTTTAAAAGACAAAGAGATTGACTGTTTGATTGAGAAGTGGTACAAAATGGTACAAATACATTATATTACCTATTACTAATGTACTTTACTTGCACAAACAAAATATTAATAAATTAAATAAATTCATACAAAAAAGATATACACTGGAAACAGAAATAAGTTTGACTGAAAAGAATGGTACAGAATTTTTCATCCTGTAAATAGAATTATCAATAAATGACAATTAATATTTAAAGGAAACTTCATAGCAATATCATGTACCATCTCAACAAAACTCATTTGATTGTGGGATATTTGTAATAAAGATAATGTTGTAATGTTACTATGACATGTGCTGTTTCCTTTTCAATATAAAAATATAGATGGCTTTATGTATTGTTAATACAACCAATGCTGACTTCACCCAGGTATGAGATAGAAAAATGTCTTCAAAACACTTTATTGATTTATTGCTATATCTGATAATGCTATCAGATTATAAAGATACATCTCTAATCAATAGTATGTTATATTCAGAAGTGACCAATCAAAAATTGCTTGTAGGTTTTTAAACCATCACATATCAATGTACTATATCCAATATACAGTTATATTTTATTATATTAATAGTGTGTTTGTATAAAAATATACTAGAGTAATTAAATGTATAAAATTATTTTCTTTAACCTTTTTGTTAGTATTGTTACTTTTTGAAATGCAAAAAATGTTATATATAGTACATTCCACTATAAATATATTTGATATATAATAGCTGTTTTTATAACTTCTACTACAAGATCACATGATCTGACTTATCTCAAGATATCAGGGCTGTTTATACAAGTGCATAGTTTGCTCTCTATATCGTATTATGACAGAGAAAACAGTACATCGTACCTCCTCCTCTACAGCTCTTAAGAGACTAGAAGAAAAACTCATCTGTGGTATATGTCTTGACCTCTATACTAACCCTAAGACCTTACCATGTCTCCATTCTTTCTGCCAACAATGTGTGGAGGGTCTACCACAGGATCCTCAAGGAGACAACTACTTTATCTGTTGTCCCACTTGTCGTCATCATACCCAGTTACCTCAACCAACAGGAGCAGCTGACTTTCCTACAGCTTTCCATATTAACATCTCAATGAGATATACAATCTAATGAAAAAAGTGTCAGGACATCAACAGGTAACCTGTGATAACTGTATTGCAACCAATGCCACAGGTTACTGTAAAGAATGTACTAAGTTTGTCTGTCAAGAGTGTATTGATGTTTCACAAACGATTTGATTCTACTGCTGATCATAAGATACACAGTCTTGATGAGGTAGCAACCTCTGCATCAAAAATACTTCCAAGAAGCAGGATATAAAATGTTCCACTCATAATGAACCTTTGAAAATATTTTGTGGTACATGTGACGAGCTCATTTGTCATGACTGTACTGTACGTATTCATAGAGATCATGATTATGACTTAGTCTCTGACTGTTATTCCAAACATTGTCAAAACTTAGAAACAAGTCTGAAGTCAGTTAATGACAAGGTTTTGCTGTTACTGATGTCCTAACTGCTCTCACGGACAGAGAGAATGAGATCAGAGAGCAAGGAGTAGTCATCAAAGAGGAGATACATGTCATTGTAGAAGAAATGATTGATATCCTTCATCAATCTGAGAGACATCTGTCTAGAGAGGTGGACACAGTGACTGATAATAAACTACAGGTGTTATCAGATCAGAAGAAATCAGCTGAACAAACTTTGTGTCAATTGAAGGATTGCCAAAATTTGTGGAACAGAGTCTAGAGATAGGCAGTCCTCAAGAAAGTGGTAACATCTACAAAACAAATGATGGAGCATATGAGTCATTTGACTGAACAGGTTAACATTGAAGAGTTTAATCCTAGAGAGAAAGCTGATGTTTACTTTAAGAAAGATAGCAACATTGTTGATACACTACATCATATTGGAGATATTGTGTTCTTCTCACCTACTGTTCTACAACAGTGTAAAGTCAACAAGATTGATCATCAACACATCACCATGAATAATAAAACAGTTTCATTCCCATTATCTATCCAATTTTGTCATTCCAGTCTTCTTACTGTTCCTCTATCATCACTCAGTTGTAGTGTAGTACCAGTTGATACAACTACACCCATCACAGCTACAGTCACTGCCACCACCCATCCTGGAGTGTATACAATACATTGTAGTCCTGTAACTCATGGTCATCATCAAGTTAATGTCCAAGTTAATGACGTCCAACTTGATGGTACCTCAGTAGTGATCCCTTTTAATCCTTACCTTGATAACATCACTCAAGTACGTACTATACCTAACTTAAAAGACCCTGTAGAGTTGCTGTGACTGATGATGGACATGTTATAGTAAGTGAGAATGTTGGTCACTGTGTCACAATACTGGATAGAGTTGGAAAGAAAATAAAGTCATTTAGTCAGAAGAGTGGAGGAAGTGGAAATGTCAAGTTCTTTGTCCTTGTGGTGTAGCCCATTACTCCAGACAACTTTATTCTTGTTGCTGATAATCATAAGATTCAGAGATGTCTATGGATGGGAAATCCATTAAATCAATTGGTAAACAAGGTAGTGGACCATTAGAATTTAGACTACCTGATAGTATCACCATTTCTCCTATAACTGGACATATTTATATTGCAGATTATGATAACCATCGTATACAAGTCTTAAATCCTGATCTAATTTTCTCCCACATGTTTGGTACCAAAGGATCAGCCGAGGGACAGTTTAATAATCCAATAGATATTGCTATTGATAGACGAGGGTTAGTGTATGTGACTGACTTCAACAATCATCGTATCCAGACATTCACTTCTGAGGGACTGTTTTTATCTCAGTTTGGCACCAAAGGATCTGGTCCTGGACAACTTAGTTATCCATTAGGGATTGTAATAGATGATAACAATCTAATGTACATTACAGAGCGAGATAATCATCGTATTTCTATCTTCACTACTGATGGTCTCTTTATACGTTCTTTTGGAGGACAAGGTAGCAGTGTGGGTCAGTTTAAAAATCCAATTGGAATAACATTTGACAGAGAAAGATATTTGGTACGTTTGTGATCATAGTAATAACAGACTAGTAGTGTATAATACATTGTGATAGTTTGTATCTACTTTATGAAATATATATATATTATTTTTTGTTGATGTGAAGACATTTAACTCAACTACTTCTTTCATAATGGGAACATTTATAAATTGTTCTTCAACAAATGAACAAAGTTTGATCACATAATCAACAATGTACATATGATGACACTGTAACATTGTCTTAGTATTTTATAAGATAGAGGATATCCTTTATTAACTCATAGAGATGAAATGTTCTACTATATTATATTATAACTTGTTTGTTCTCTAGAGATGTAATGGTTTGTCATCTCCTTGAGCTAATATTGGTTGTTGTCACAGCATCTGTTCCTCTAACTTCCATTACATGTGTGCTCATTGTAAGAACTGTTCTTTTTCAATAACAAGGAGGGCTTTTTTCAACAATGAACAAAGTGTAATCACATAATCACACAATCACACAAAAAGGGGTGCTATTTCTTTAGTTTCATTTCAGGCTATTGTCTTCTTTGTGCTTGATTCTTTTAAATTTCGAGTCTCCTTGTATTTTCTTATGGCAGAGAAAGCGGTACCCTAGTACATCCTCCTCTACTGCTCTCAAGAAACTAGAGAAATAGCTCACCTGTGCTATATGTCTTGACGTTTATACTAAACCTTAACCATATATCTATACCACCCCTAAGACCTAAACTCGGCATATGAATATATTTTAACTACCCTATATGATCACAAAAAGGAGTGCTATTCTTTAGTCTTATCTTAAGTCTATTGTCTCTTTATGCTTGCTGGTTGTAGTAGTATTGATGATATTACTAGTTGTAGTAGTATTAATGGCATTACTGGTTGTAACTGCATTACTACTTATAGTGATACTAATGGTATTACTGGTTTAGTCTTATTACTAGTTGTGGTATTAATGAAATTACTGGTTATACATAAATACCACTATAACCAACAATATATTATCAATGCGGCTATTCATTCCTGCTAGGTGATATCATTACTTGTAGATGATGTAATGCAACAGTCAACAGTTACATGCATAAGAAACCTTGAACATTCAAGTGTTGTCACTATCATGATTCTTTTAAATTTGAGTCTCCTATATTTTCTTATGGCAGAGAAACCAGTACCTAGTACATCCTCCTCTACAGTTCTCAAGAAACTAGAGGAACAGCTCACCTGTGCTATATGTCTTGACCTCTATACTAACCCTAAGACTTTACCATGTCTCCATTCTTTCTGCCAACAATGTGTGGAGGGTCTACCACTAGATCCTCAGGAGATAACTACTTCATCTCTTGTCCCACTTGTCGTCATTGTACCTCTCTTACCTCAACCAACAAGAGTAAGTGACTTTCCTGCAGCTTTCCATATTAACAACCTCAAGGAGGTCTACAATCTGATGATAAAGTGTCAGGACATCAACAGATAACCTGTGATAACTGTACTACAACTAATGCCACGAGTTACTGTAAAGATTGTACCAAGTTTCTCTGTCAGAATGTATTGATGTTCATAAGAAGTGGGCTCCCATTTCTGATCATAAGATAACAAGTTTTGATGAGGTAGCAACCTCTGCATCTAATTGTTCCCCGAGAAGCAGTGTTCCACTCATAACGAACCTTTGAAAATATTTTGTGGAACGTGTGAAGAGCTCATTTGTCATGACTGTACTGTACGTATTCATAGAGATCATGAATATGACTTAGTCTCTGACTGCTATCTCAAACATTGTCAAAAATTAGAAGCAAGTATAAAGTTAGTTAGTGACAAGGTCACTGCTGTTACTGATGTCATAACAGCTCTTAAAGACAGAGAGAATGAGATCAGAGAGCAAGATGAAGTGTCAAAGAGGAGATACATGTTTTAGTAGAAGAAATGATTGATATCCTTCGTCAATCTGAGAGACATCTTTCTAGAGAAGTGGACACAGTCATGGTAGTAAACTACAGGTGTTATCAGAACAGAAAAAATCAGCTGAAACAAGATTGAGTCAACTTAAGGATTGTCAAAAATTGGTTGGAACAGAGACTTGAGATAGGCAGTCTTCAAAAAGTCGTGACAAATACAAGACAAATGATGGATCATACAAGTTATGTAACTCACCAGGTTAACATTGAAGAGTTTTAATCCTAGAGAAAAAGCTAATCTCTACTTTAAGAAAGACAGCAACATTGTTGATACACTACATCATATTGGAGCTATTATATGCCTATCACCTTCTGTTCTACAACAGTGTAAAGTCAACAAGATTGATTGTCAGCATGGTTACCACAAACAATAAGACAGTTTCATTCCCACTGTCTATCCATTTGTGATTCCAGTCTTCTTACTGTTCCTCTATCATCACTCAGTTGTAGTGTAGTACCAGTTGGTACAGCTACACCCGTCACAGCTACAGTCACTACAACCACCCATCCTGGAGTGTATACAATACATTGTAGTCCTGTAACTCGTGGTCATCATCAAGTTAATATCCAAATTAATAATATCCAAGTTAATAGTACCTCAGTAGTGATCCCTTTTAATCCTTACCTTGATAACATCACTCCAGTACATACTATATCTGAACTTTATAGACCCTGGGGAGTAGCTGTGACTAATGATGGACATATTATAGTAAGCGAGAATGGTAATAACTGTGTCACAGTACTAGATAGAGATGGAAAGAAAGTGAAGTCATTTGGTCAGAAGAGTAGAGGAAGAAAAAAAGTCAAGTTCACTTATCCTCGTGATGTGGCCATTTTTCCTGGGCAACTTTATTCTTGTTACTGATGATCATAAGATCCAGAAGATATCTATGATGAGAAACCTGTATTAAATCAGTTGGTAAACAAGGTAGTGGGGCCACTGGAATTTAATCACCCTTATGGTATCCGTCGCCATTTCTCCTATAACTGGACAAATTTATATTGCAGATTGTGATAACCATCGCATACAAGTCTTAAATCCTGATTTAACTTTCTCCCACCACATTTGGTACCAAAGGATCAGCCAAGGGACAGTTTAATAATCCAGGAAACATTGCTATTGACACACGAGGGTAGTCTATGTCATGATACAGAAAAATTATTGTATCCAGACATTCACTTCTGAAGGACAGTTTTTATCTCAGTTTGGTACCAAAGGATGTGGTCCTGAGCAACTTATATTTCCATCCGGGATTGTAATAGATGATAACAAATCTAATGTACATTACAGAGTGGGGTAATGATCGTATCTCTATCTTCACTACTGATGGTCAGTTTGTACGTTCTTTTGGAAAAACAAGGTAGTAGTGTGGAATCAGTTTAATGTTCCATGTGGAATAACATTTGACAGAGAAGGATATTTGTATGTTTGTGATCATTGTAATAACAGACTAGTAGTATATTGAGATAATAATACAGTGTGATAGTTTGTATACCACTTTTGAAAATATATATTATTTTGGGTTGATGTTAAGACATTTAATTAATGTATATAAAATTACTCTACAACAAGTGAACAAGTTTGATCACATAATCACACAATGTACATATGATGACACGGTAACACTCTCTTAATATTAAATAACCTTATAAGAGAGAGGATGTCCTTTAATTAATTTAATAAATTTGTACTCATTTCCACATAGAAATGCTATATTATAACTTGTTTGTTCGTTCTAGAGATGTGATGGTTGTCATCTCCTTGGAGCTACTGTTGGTTTGTTGTCACAGCAGCTGTTCCTCTAAACTCTAGTATCTATTACATCCACAAAGAATGCAGTTTCATTCCTGTCTAATCAATGAGAGGACTGCAATTGTGATCTACATCTCTCAAAATGTAAGTGTCAATTAATGACCATCATATTTTGCCATACTGATAGCAACATGAGAAACAACTATCTAAGTCACATCACAAGTTAGTAACAGTGTAAAGTCAAGAATTTGATCATCAGCACATTACAGTAAATAACAAATTCCCACTATCTATCCAATTTTGTCATTCCAGTCTTCTTACTGTTCCTCTATCATCACTCAGTTATAGGGTAGTACCAGTTGGTACAGCTACACCCTCAATAGCTACAAGTACAAAAGGTAAAATTGGGACAACTAAGAGGACTAGTGATCACCTACACAGACCACTGTGATTGTAGAAGATATACCAAAGCAGAAATGACCTTTTTAAACATGAGAAAGCTCTTCATTATGAAAAAAAAAATCAGGAATTTTCCATCCATTGTCAGGGGCCTAACTGTCCATTTTTAAACAGCCAGAGACTGATACAACTATGTGAACATGTAACCAGTGTACACAGAATAGAATAAAATTGAAAACAATGATATTTGCAAGCCAAACATGGCACTCCCACTTCTGTTACAGAGATTGTCATTTATATTAACACACTCAACTCAGAAATGTGGCAAGAGATACAGAATGGTTCTAATAAATACAGTAATTCTATACAAATCCACAATGATAATATGAATTCTAGTCCAACACCAGCACAAGAAGCTTCACCTCCAACCACACCCTTTCGTAAATCACAAGTCACTTCTAAGTCTTTATACAGTGATAAACAAGACAAGTTAACAGGTTAAAATTAAAAAGTTCATTCCTAGAGAGAAGGCTAATATCTCTTCAAGAAAGACAGCAAATTGTTGATACACTATATCATATTGGAGATATTTTATGCCTCTCATACTACTGTTCTACAACAATAAAAATCAAGAAAATTGATCATCAGCACAAACACCATGAACAATAAACAGTTTCATTCCATTATCCATCCAATTTTGTGATTCCAGTCTTCTTACTTTTCCTCTATCATCACTCAGTTGTAGTGTAGTACCAGTTGGTACAACTACACCCATCACAGCTAACAGTCATACCACCACCATTCTGGTGTGTATACAATACATTGTAGTCCGATAACCTCGTGGTAATCATCAAGTTAATGTCCAAGTTAATGACGTCCAAGTTGATGGTACCTCAGTAGTGATCCTTTTAATCCTTACCTTGATAACATCACTCAAGTATTCGTACTATACCTAAACTATAAAAGACCCGTAGAGTTGTTGTGACTGCTGACTGATGATGGACATGTTATCTGTCAAGAGAGAATGTTGGTCAACTGTGTCACAATACTGGATAGAGTTGGAACGAAAATAAAGTCATTTAGTCAGAAGAGTGGAGTGTGAGAAGTGAAATGTCAAGTTCTTTCGGTCCTCATATGGTGTAGCCATTACTCCAGACAACTTTATTCTTGTTTGCTGATATCATAGCATTCAGAAGATGTCTATGGATGGGAAATCCATTAAATCAATTGGGTAACCAAGGTAGTGGACCATTAGAATTTAGACTACCTGATAAGTATCACCATTTCTCCTATAACTGGACATATTTATATTGCAGATTTGATAACCATATCGTATAGAAGTCTTAAATCCTGATCTAATTTTCTCCCACATATTTGTAACAAAAGGATCGGCCCGAAAGAACACTTTTATAATCCAGTAGAATATTGCTCCGATAATAGACGAGGGGCATAGTCTATGTCAGTGATACTAACAATCATCGTATCCAGATATTCACTTACTGAGGAGACTTTTTTATCCCAGTTTGGCAACAAAGAGGAGTTATCCATTAGGGATTGTAATAGATGATAACAATCTAATGTACATTCAGAGCGGAGATCGAATCATTGTATTTTCTATTTCACTACTGACAGTCAGTTTGTACTTGCTTTTGGGAAGACAAGTGGTAGCAGTGTGGGGTCAGTGTAAAAATAACAATTGTAATAACATTTGACAAAGAAGGATATTTGCATGTGTTCCTGATTTTGGTAATAACAGACATCAGTAGTCGTATTGAAGATAATAATACATTGTGATAGTTTTTTTACTGTGCTACTTTAGTGCCACAAAAATTTTTGATGATATTAGAGATCTATTTAACTCACACTACTTCTTTCAATAATGGGAAACATTTCTATAATTGTTGCATCACTATAATCCCCACAATGTACATATGCCATGACACTGACTAACACTGTCTTAGTAAATAACCTTTATGCAGAGCAGATGTGTGTCCTTTAGTTAATTTAATAAATTTGATACAATTAACTCTTCAGAATTGCGATGTTCTACTATCTATTATAACTTGTTGTTTTCTTCATTAGACATTTGATGGTCTGTAATCTCTTGAGCCTTACATGTCTGGTTGTTGTCACAGAGTTAGATTCCTCTAAACTTCCATTACATGTGAGCCTGATCCTCCAATCTTTCCTGGGTATCAGAAGAAGTGAAATGTGTAGTGGGTAAGTTGAGTTGTGTCCTTTTTATTTAGAGTACTCTAATTAAGGTCTTAAAGAGTAGAGATTTGATTTGATATGCTTCAGTTTGTCTCATGTCTAAATTGATAGGACCCCCCCCTCTCCAGGAGATTGTAGCTCCGAGCTTTAGCATATGGCCATTATGACAAGACTGAATTTCAGGGTTAGGTACTATAGGGATAGGTGCGAGGCCAAATCAGTAATGAAGATATTAGAAACTAATAAATTATTATTAAAGTAGTTATTAATTTATTAGCAGGAGATAGAAAAGTTTGGTCTTCTGATATTAACAAGATCCTTTTAATAAATATAAGATAATTCTGATATCATTAATGATAAAGACAATTAACAAGTTTAAATTAATAAATAAGATTTAATTATGATAAAAATTTAAAATTAGTTTATTATTACAGGAGATAGAAGACTTTACTAAAAAATTGGTATTACTCTAAAAGAATTGTAGTTCACTGATAAAATGAACCATTACATGACACACCCCCTTATTTCTCAATTTAATAGCAGGTTCTGCAATACTAAATATCATGATGATTGTAATCTATCATGGTGACACTAGCTAAAAGGTTATGTAAGTAACATCTTATATAGTCCCAAGATGACAACAAATGCAGGGGAAGCGTAGAATCTGTAGAGCAAAGAACTACTCATCCTTGTGTACTCTTTGCGATAATAAATACAAACTCCAAGACAAACTTAAGGAAGTACACTTCTCTTTACAGCTTTCAAGAAACTAAAAGAATAGATAAACCCTGTTGTATATTTTTGACATTTATTTCCAAACGCTAAAGCTTACCAGATATATTATACCACCCTAAGACCGAAAAACTTGCATATGAATAGATTTAATTACCTCTATTGAATTACAAAAAGAGGGGTGCTATTTCTTTAGTTTCATTTCAGCGTCTATCTCTCTTGTTTGTCCTTGATCCTTTTAAATTTTTAGTCGTCTTATATTTTCTTATGGCCACGAAAAGAAACAGCTACCTATGTGCCATCCTCCTCTACGACTTTCAATGAAACTAGAAGAAGAAGACACCTGGTGCTATATATTTTGACATTTTATACTAAACCTAAGCTTACCAGAGGGTATAATTTCAATACCACCCCTACGACCTAAACTTGCATATCAGAATATATTAATTAACCTATATGATTACAAAAAGTCCTGTGTGCTAATTTCTTTAGCTTCATTTCAGGTCTATTGTCTTCTTTGTGCCTTGATTCTTAATTAAATTTTTAGTCTTCTTACATTTATCTGTAAGTGGACAGACGAAAGCAAAAGTACCTAGAATGCCCTCCTCCTCTACAGCTATATAAGAAAACTAGAGGAACAGCTCCACCCTGTGCTATATGTCCTTGACCTCTCTATACCACCCTAAGGACCTTCCATGTCTCTCATTCTTTCTTGAGCATGCAACAAGTGGTCCTGCGGAGGCGTCTCACCACTGAATCCTCCAGGATCGAAACTAGTTCATCTCTTGTCCCAATTGTCGGTCATCATAACCCCAGTTAACCTCAACCAACAGGAGCAGCTGCCTTTTCCCGCAGACTTTTCATATTAACAACCTCAAAGACGTCTCCAATATAATGCCAAAAATGTCAGGACATCAACAGGTAACCTGTGATAACTGTACTACAACTAATGCTGACAGGTCTACCTGCCCTAAAGAATGTGACCAAGTTTTCTCTGTCCCAAAATGTATTGACTGCATTCACACAGAATTGGGCTTCCCATTGAGCTGATCATATAGATAAATAGTCTTGATGAGGGAGCAACAGCTCTGGCTTCTCAATTGCTTCCCCATAAGGCAGTGAGATAAAGTGGTCCCACTCATAATGAACCTTTGACAACTATTTTTGTGGGAATGCAGCGAATACTCATTGGTGTCATGACTGCCTGTAACGTTGTTCATATGAGACTCATGATTGATAGACTTAGTCTACTACTGAATCTATCCCAAATATTATCAAAAGTTAGAATCATGTATAAAGTCAAGTTAGTGACACGCGTTGGCTGCTGTTAATGATTTCCCTAAAAGCTCTCACCAGACAGGGGGAGAATAGATAAGAGACCAAGGAGAATTTGTCAAAGAGAGAAATCCATGTCTATTCGCGCTAAAGAAATTGATTGATATCCTTCATCAAAGTGAGAGACAGCTTATTAGCTGAGGGGGCGCGAGTACCGTCACTGGTAGTAAAGCTACCAGGTGGTTATCAGCCCAAAACAAATCAGCTGAAAGAAGGGTGTTTAATCAACTTAAAGGATTGGTCAAAATTTGTGCGCAACTAATAGAGACTTGAGACCTAGGAAAGTCCTCAAAAAGTGCGTTGACAAATACAAAACAAATATGATCCGAAACATAGGAGTCATGTGATCTGGCTCAACAGGTAAAGATTGAAGATCTTAATCCTAAAGAGCAAAGCTGAATATTCACTTTAAGAAAGACAGCACCAAATATGGTTGATAACCTAAGTCATATTGCGAGATATTCATTATGCCTTATAATCTCGTTTCTACAACAGTGGTATAGCCCTTAGAGAGATGCATCTGTAATGACATCATCACAAACAACTTTAAAACCAGTTTCATTCCCACTTATAATCCCCAATTTGTGTGCCTCCATTCTTCTCTACGTGGAGCTCTATCATCCCTCAGTTGTAAGGTAAAACCAGTTGTTTTTCCTACAGATGCACCCTCAAGATACCTTCACTGCCACCACACCTTTCCTGGAGTGTCTAAACAATACATTGCTAGTCCTGTAAATCTAGTGGTCATCATCAGGTTGAATGTCCAAGTTAAGATGTCAAGTTAATAGTACCTCACTATTGGCTCCCTTTCAATCCCTTACTTTGATAACATCACTCCCAGCTACGTACTACACTTGAACTTTATAGACCCTGGGGAGAGTAGCTGTCTGACTGTTGATTGGACATATTATAAGTAGTAAGTGAGAGGGCGTATAACTGTGATCACAGTACTAGATAAAGATGGAAAAAAAGGTGAAGTGACAAGTCATTTGGTCAGAAGAGTAGAGGAAGGAGAATGCTTAAGTTCACTTCTCCTCATGGTTGTTGTAGATATTACTGCCAGACCAACCTTTAAGTTCTTGGTTACTGATGAACATAAGACCATAAGATATCTATGGATGGGAAAAGCGCGTTAAATCAATCGCAGGTAAACAAGGATAGTGGACCATGGAAGGTAATACCCTTATGGTGTCACCCTGTCTTGTGTAACTGACGACGTATTTATCTTGCAGATAGCCCCCCCCCCATTTAATTTTTTTTTTAATTTTTTTTTTCCCCCCCCCTCCCCCCCCCCCCCCCCCCCCCCCCCCCCCATACTGATAACCATCGCATAACAAGTCTTAAATCTGCATCTAACCAACACCACAAATAAAAAACTCGTCTACCCACACCTTGGTACCAAAGGATTAGCTTGAGGGCCAGTTTTATAATCCGTAGACATTGGCTACTTTGATAAGACAAGCGGGTTAGTTTATGTGACCGGATACTGAAAATTATTGTATCCAGACATTCACTTATCGAAGCGACGTTTTGATATCTCAGTTGTGGTATCAAAGGATCTGCAGTCCTGGACAACTTATATTTCCCTCCGGGATTTGTAAAGATGAGTTGCGGGGGTTTTTTGGGCTAACATCTAATGTACATTACAGAGGGGGTACGAATGTCTCGTCCTCTCTATTTCAGCTTACTGATGGTCAGTTTGTACGGTTCTTTTGGAAAAAAAACTGTAGTAGGGTGGTTCAGTTTAATGCTTCCTATGTTGGAATACCATTTGACAGAGAAGGATATTTGTATTTTTGATGATCATTGTAATAACAGACGAATAGTGTAAGTATTGAGATAATAATACAGTGATGATAATATGTATACACTTTTATAAAATAAAATATTAATTTGTTCATGTTAAAAATTAATTCACCGCTATAATTTTAAATTGCTCTCCACAAAATAATGACCAAAGTTTGATCACATAATAACACAAATGTACACATGATGACCACTGCTAACACTCTTATTCAATATTAAATAACCTTATAAGAGAGAGGTTTGTCCTTTAATTAATTTAATAATTTGTATCACATTTTCCAAAGATAAGGCTATATATTATTAAACTGTTGTTTTGTTCTAGAGATGTGATGGTTGTCATCTCCTTGGAGCTACTGGTTGGTTGTTGTCACAGCAGCTGTTCCTCTAACTCTAGGATCTATTGACATCCACCAAAAATGCAGTTCTTTCCTGCTCTAATGACAATGAGAGCACTAGCCATTTGAGATCTAACATCTCTCAAAATGTAAGTGTCAATTAATGACAATCATAGTTTGCCATATGACTAGCAACACGAGAAACAACTATCAAAGTCACATCACAAGTTGTATGGTAACAGTGTTAAAGTCAAGAAATTGATCATCATAAGTTGGTAACAGCGTAAAGTCAAGAAGATTGATCATCATAAGTTTGGTAACAGTGTAAGTCAAGAAGATTGATCATCAGCACATTACAGTAAATACACCAAAGTTTCATTCCCACTATCTATCCAATTATTGTCATTCCAGTTCCTTCTTACTGTTCCTCTATCATCACTCAGTTGTAGCTGTAGTAACCAGTCGGCTACAGCCTACACCCATCAACAGCCTACAAGTAATACAAAGGTTTAAAATTAGGACAAACTAAGAGAGATAGTAATCACCTACACAGATCACTACCAATCCTGTGATTGCCTGAAAGATATAATAAAGCAGAAATGACCTTGTTCAAACATAAGAAAGCTGTTCATTATAAAAATTCAGGAATTCTCTATTGTCATGGCCTCTAACTGTCGTTTTACAAGGCAGAGAACTGATACAACTATGTGACTCATCTAACTAGTGTACACAGGATAGAGATGAAATTGAAAAACAATGATATTTGACCAAGTCTAATGATAACAAACATGACACACCCACTCTGTTACAGAGTTTGTCATTTATATTAAACACTCAACTCAGAAAATGGTGGCAAATAGATACAGACTGGTTCTAATAAACAGAGAATTCTATACAAATCACCAAACAAGAATATGAATTCTTCTAGTACACAAGAAGCTTCACCTCCAACCACACCCTTCTGTAAATCAGAAGTCACTTTTAAGTTTTTTATACAGTGATAACAAGACACAGCTATTATCACTCAATGTAAAGTTAACTTCTACTGTAGTTAGGATATTCACCATGCAACAGTAACATAAGATGGACATATATTACTGATGATATATGTAACACACCTACCCGCACATAACAAGTTTGTTCAAAGCAATCTTTGGGTTTTCTAGCATGCCAAGGAAGGTATCCTGTAATTGTTTTGGAAGATACTGGTCTTGCCTAGTAAAACATTGAGCTATGAAGATTAGGCAGCAGTGTTTGTGGAGTGGACTGTAGAAATAAATGTTTGAAGATAGACAAGTAAACTAGCAAGAAGCTTTGAGCTTTAATGAATAATCAGTCACACTCTTTTTCTTAGGACTCACAGTTAAATTTAATGAAATAAACTTGTTACCATATTTTGTATGTGATTTATTTGAATTTATTGTTTTCAACACAACAAACCAACAATGTCATTAAATGAATGATGTCCTTACTTTATTAGATTCACTTATAAAACAAAAACTTAAATGTGTCGTCACATGAATGCCTAATATACTGTACAACTAATGAATTTTATTTTTTCTACCCACAATTCTAAAAGACTAACAAATGGAAATTTATATAATAGATATAAATAACACAAATTGTTTTTACAACTATCGTAAAGATCTCAGATCCAAAAATCTGACCATTTCAAGCAAGATTATCAGAAATGCTTGTACTAGTATATATACACAGTTAGTCTCTCTGTTATGGCAGTACTATGTTTTTTTTTGTACGTGACCCAGATTTTTTTTTCCTAGTACATCCCTCTAACAGCTATCAGGCGAACTAGAAGAAGCCAGCCTCACCTGTGCTATAGAGTCTCTTGACCTCTATACTAACCCTAAGACCTTACCTGTCTCTTCTTTCTGTCAACAAGTCTAGAGGGTCTTACCAACTTGGTCTGGATTCTGAAGGAGATACTTTACTTCAGCCTCTCTTGTCCCACTTGGATCGACCATCATATCCAGTTTCTTAAACCAACAGGAAACAGCTGACTTTCCTGCAGACTTCCAAAGATTAACAACCTCAAGGCCTCCCCTCCCCCAGGTCTAATAACTATAAACTGAACAAAAAGTGTCAGGAGATCAACAGGTAGCTTGTGAGTAAACGTACTACAACTAAGCTAAAGGTTTGTACTGTAAAAGAATGTGCCAAAGTTTCTCTGTCAAGAATGTATTGATGTTCATAGGAAGTGGGCTCCCATTGAACTGATCCAACAGTAATAAAACGTTTGAAGGGTAGGAACCTCGCCATCTAAAATACTTCCCAAGAAGGAGAGAAACTGTTCCACTCATAATCCGAACCTTCAAAATATTTTGTAGAACATGTGAAAAGCTCATTTGTCACGACTGTACTGTACCGTTATTCATAGATTTACGCATCCCCTGCCCTCATGATTCCTGACTTAATCTGACTGCTATCTCCAACGTTGTCAAAAATTAGAAACATGTCTGAAGTCAGTAGTGACAAGGTCAACTGCTGCTCACTGATGTCCTACTTGCTCTCACAGACAGGGAGAGAATGAGATCAGAGAGCAAGGAGAAGTTATCAAAGAGGAGGATACATATTATGGTGCGAAGAAATGATTGATACCCTTCGTCAGTCTGAGGGACAGATGACTAGAGAGGGTGGACACAATCACTGGTAGTAAACTACAAGATATTATCAGAGCAGAAGAACATCAGCTGAAATGAGAATGAGTCAATTGAAGGAGATTGCCAGAATTTGTGAAAGGAGTTTAGAGAGAGCAGCAGTCCTCAAGAAGTAATAACACTACAAAACAAATGATGGAGGCATATGAGTCATGTGACTCAACAGGTTAACATTGAAACAGTTTCATTCCTAGAGAGAACCCGCTCACATATCTACTTCAAGAAAGAACAGCAAATTCTTGATACCACCGATATTCATATCATTGGAGATATTTTATGCCTCTCACCTACTGTTCTACAACAATGTAAAATCAAGAAAATTGATATCAGCCCACAACACCTATGAACAATGAAACAGTTTCATTCCATTATCCATCCAATTTTTGTGATTCCAGTCTTATTACTGTTCCCATTCTTACTATCATCACTCCCAGTTGTATGTGTTAGTGTACCAGTTGATACAACTACACCCCTCACAGCTACAGTCACTGCCACACCACCCATCTGGTGTGTATACAATACATTGTAGTCCTATAACTCGTGGTTCATCATCAAGTTAATGTCCAAGTTAATGATGTCCAAGTTGATGGTACCTTAGTAGTGATCCCTTTTAATCCTTACCTTGATAAGATCACTCCAGTACGTACTATATCTGAACTTAACAAACCCTGGCAGAAGTTGCTCGCTGACTGATGATGGACATATTATAGTACCCCCCAGTGAGAATGATTGTCACTGTGTTACACTAGTACTAGATAGAGGATTGTCGAAAGAAACCTGTGACTAGTCTTTGGTCAGAAAAGTGGAGAGGAAAAGGAAATGCCAAGTTTCTCTTCTCTTCATGGTGTAGCATCTACTCGAGACAACTTTATTCTTCAGTTGTTGATAGTCACAAGATCCAGAAGATATCATGGATGGGAAAAAGCATTAAATCAGTTGCGTAAACAAGGGTAGTGGATCACTGGAATTAATTGTCCCCTTATGGTGTCACCATTCTCCTATAACTGGACATATATATTGCCAGATTGTAATAACCATCGCATACAAGAGTCTTAAATCCTGATCTAACTTTTCCCACACATTTTGCTACCAAAGGATCAGCCGAGGGGACAGTTTAATAATCCAGGAAACATTGCTATTGACACAAGAGGGTTAGTCTATGTACTGATACAGAAAATTAATTGTATCCAGACAGTCACTTCTGAAGGACAGTTTTTATCTCAGTTTGGTACCAAAGGATGTGGTCCTGGAAACTATATTTCCATCTAGGGATTGTAAATAAATGATGATTTAATTTACATTACAGAGTGGGTAATGATCGTATCTTATCTTCACTACTGATGGTCAATTGTACGTTCTTTGGAGGTCGTGGTAGTAGTGTGGGTCAGTTAATGTTCCAATGCGGACTAACATTTGACAGAGAAGGATATTTGTATGTTTGTGATCATTGTAATAACAGACTAGTAGTATATTGAGATAATAATACAGATGTGATAAGTTTGTATGGACTTTTAAGAAAATATATATATTTTTTTTTGATGTTCAGACATTTAACTCATTTACTTCTTCATAATGGGAACGTTAGTACAATTTCTTTTCAACAAGTAAACAAAAGTTTGATCACTATAATCACACAAATGTACATTGATGACACTGTAACACTGTCTTAAAAATAAAATACCTTATATGAGAGAGGGTATCCTTTAATTAATTAATAAACTTCAACCATTAACTCATAGAAATGAGATGTTCTACTATATATTATAACTGGTTGTTCTCTAGAGATGTGATGGTTGTCATCTCCTGGAGCTACTGTTGTTTGTCGACACAGCAGCTGTTCCTCTACTTGTGTGGTTGTCGCAAAGAACTGTATCTTTCTCAATAAAAAGATGTTTGCTTTTTTTTTTTTTTTTTTTGAGGTTTTACTGTCACCAACATTTCTTCACTGGACACATGAGAAGGATCGAGAGTGAAGGAGAAGGTGATGTGTGTCAAGATCAATGTGTTCTCATACACACTGACCACAAGAGACCAGGAAGGAAAATACTTAAAGTGTATCTCTGATATTTCAGAATTAAAATAGGTATGTATGTGGCAGATGAGTGATGGATGGCATCTTATGATCTTGCCTATCATAAAAATTAACTAAACTTGAGGTTGACCTTGTGAATCCTTGAAAATATCCTAAAGATCTTGCAAGATCCTAATAAGATTTTTTTAACAGGAGCTTTAACAATTATAGATGTCTACAATTAAAGATGTAAAACAATATACTTTAGTAATTTGTAGTTATTTAACCTCATATTCCCTCTATAGAAAGAAACAGTTTCCTTCAGATCCTATTGTCGTACAATTTTACAATACAAGTTATCTAATTAAGTGATCACACAAGTCACACATTACAAGCAACAGAATGATCTTCCTGTAGCAATGTGTTATCGTAAATTGTCAGCATACATATCATGACAATGTAGGTGTGTTTGTATCACGTATCCATGATCTAGGATTATACTGTCTGCAAGAGATAGAGGCTGGTGATATGGTAATAGAATATGCCATTACTGTTATAAGATTTATGTTAATTAACTATCTCAAGAGATATTATCACTGTAAAATTAAATGGTTGATTTAAACTAATGCATGATTATAGAGGTTTACATATGTAAACATAATACTATTATGAGTACTAATTATTATTAATTGATGGTTATGTAGTTACATAAGCAGTAGTAATTATAAATGAAACATTATTATGCTTACTCTTTTCAACACAAAAATAAAATTGGAACCTGTATAACCCAAATATGGTTAAAATCAACTAATAATGGTATATGAGAGTAAAGGAATTGGATGTTATATATTTAGAATTGATAGTGATAAGGTCGTTGATGCTACAATGTCTGGTAATATAATAAGGTTTCATTATTAACCCATTCATGTGAAAGTGGATGTGGTTTGTATCATGTGACATTGGTTGCTATGGTATCATCCTTTTGTTTTACATGTAGCCTAATTGTTATGTTGTTGTTGTGTTGATGATCAGAAGAAAATGATATTTACTTTAAGAAGGGTAAGGATGATCTCTCTCTCTCTCATTCACAGACTCTCTTATACAATAGGATTGTCCCAGGGGGGAGCTAACATATCATTATAAATTTCCTATTGAAGATACCTTGTAACTGTGGTCAACGAGATTCATATATGCTCGTATGTAGCTATAACACTGCCTACGATGACATGTCATAACGAATATAAAACGTCCTTAGAAAAATCAATCATTTATTTATTGTTGTGTTGATAATGATATTAGATTATAAAAGAAATCTCTAAACAATAGTATGTTGTAGTCTAAGAGTGACCAATTAAAATTTCCATTATTTTAAACAGTCTGATATCAATTGTACTATATCCAATATATTGATAATGTGGATAGTGTGTGCTTATAGTAAAAATTATACTATAGTAACTAAATATGTAGTAATTTATTTATTTAACCTTAGGTGTTAGTATTATTACTTCTTGAAATACAATAATACTTTGTACTATAATCTATTTGATATTACCTAACAGTGTTTTTATATATTGAGATTCACATGATTCTGACTCATCTTAAATATCAGAACTGTTTAGACAAATGCACAGTTTGCCCTTGCATTATGAGAGGAGAAAGCAGTTACCTAGTAAGACCTCCTCTACAGCGATCTCAAAAAAACTAAGGGAACAGCTCACCTGTGCATATATGTCTTGACCTCTATACTAAAACTAAGATCTTACCATGTCTCCAGTCGTTCTGTCAACAAGTGTGGAGGTTCTACCATGGATCCTCAAGGAGATAAAAGGAGAGATAAGCAATGGGAGCCACTTGTCGTCATTGTACCCAGTACCTCAACCCAAAAGAGTAGCTGACTTCCTACAGCTTTCCATATTAACAATTTCAAGGAGGTTCTACCAAGCTAATAAATATATAATGGACTGTCAACAGGTAACTTGTGAAATTGTACTACAACTAATGCCACTGGTTACTGTAAGGAATGTGCAATTCCTTGCCCAAAATGTATTGACATTCACAGAATTGGGCTCCCATTGCTGATCATAAGATAACAAGTTTGATGAGGGGTAGCAACCTTGCATTTAAATCACTCCGCAAGAAACAGGAGATATTGTGTTCCACTCATAATGAACCTTTGAAAAGATTTTGTGAAAATGTGAAGAACTTGTTTGTCATGACTGTACTGTACGTATTCATAGAATGGTCAGGATTATGACTTAGTCTCGGATGTTATTCCAAAAACATTGTCAAAACTTAGAAAAAGTCTGAAGTCAGTTATGACAGGCCTCTGTTACTGATGTCCTAACAGCTCTCACACACAGAGAAAATGAGAATCAGAGAGTCAAGGTAAGTCATCAAAAAAAGATACATATCATGGTGGAAGAAATGATTGACATTCTTCGCCAGTCTGAACTGCGATAGAAGTGGACAACAGTCACTAGTAGTAAAACTACAAGTGTTATCAGAACAGAAAAAAGCGGGTGAAATGAGATTAATTTCACTGAAGGATACCAGAAAATTTGGGAACAGGGAGTCTAGGGATAGGAGTCCTCAAGAATTGGTAACATATTCAAAACAAATGACTAGAACATATGAGTCATGTGATGAAAGGTTAACATTGAAGAGTTTAATCTAGAGAGAAGGTGATGTCCAATTAAAGAAAGACAGCAAATCGTGATACACTATGGAAATATTATATGCCTCGCACCTATTGCTCTACAACGTGTAAATTCAGGGAAAATTGATCATCAAAGCAATCCCATGAATAATAAAAAGTGGTTCATTCCATTATTTATCAATTTTTGTGATTCCAGTCTTTTTACTGTGCCTCTATCATCATTCAGTTGTAGTGTCGTACAGTTGGTACAGCGACACCCATCACAGCTACAGTCATACTACTCCATCCTGGAGTGTATATAAACATTGTGAGTCTGTATCATGTCATCATCAAGGTTAATGTCTAAGTTAATGATGTCCAAGTTGATAGGTACCTCCGTAGTGATCCCTTTTAATCCTTACCTTGATAAACATCACTCCAGTAATACTCTATCTGAACTCAACAGACCCTAGGGAGTCTGTAACTAATAATGGGCATATTATAGTTAGTGAGATGATGGTCATTGTGTTACAATAATAGATAGAGATTGAAAGAAAATGAAGTCATGTGGTAAGAATAGTATTAGGAAAATAAAAATATCAATTTCCATTATCTTGTGGTGTAGCCTATTACTCCAGACAACTTATCTTGTTACTGATAATCACAAGATGCGAAGAGAATCTATGGATGGGAAATGTCTTAATCATTGGTAAAACAGGGTAGGGATGATTGGAATTTAATCACCTTATGGTGTCACCGTTTCTCATATAAATGGGACATATTTATATTGCAGATAGTGGTAACTATTGTATACAAAGTCTTTAAATCCTGATTTAAACTTTCTCCCAATATTTGGTACCCAAAGGAATCAGCCAAGAACAGTTTAATAATACAATAGAATTTGCTATTGATACACAAGGGTTGGTCTATGTGAATGATATAAGCAATCGTTATATCCAGACCTTTCATTCTGAGGGTTGGTTTTTATCTCAGTTTGGCACCAAAAGATTGGGTCCTGGGACAACCTTAGTTATCCATTTGGGATTTCATAGATGATAACAATCCTAATATAATTACAGGGGGCGATAATCATTGTATCTCTATTTTCACTTACTGATGGTCAGTTGGTATCGTTCTTTGGAGGACAAGGTAGCAGTGTGCATCAGTTTTATTGAGCCATGGGGAAACATTTGAAAGAAAAGGAGATTGTTATTTTGTTGATTTTGGTTAATAACAGACTCAGGTAGGGATTGAGATAATAAGATAGTGTAAAAACAGTTGGGTAATATGGTCATAAAAAATTACACTGGTACTGTTATAAGATCTATGTTAAATGACTATTCGTGAGAAAATATTACACTTGTAAAAAAAAACTAAACGTGTGATTCAACTAATTACAGTTTGCATTATGCAAAAGTAAACATAAAACAATAATACTATTTTTAACAATAACAGGTTTAATTCCACCAAATACATTAGTAATTCAATTGTATTATACGGAGTATTATGAAGTGATGGTTATGTAGCCTAAATACCTAAGAGGCAGTATATTTGTGAAAGGAAAACGTATTATGTGTTACGTTTTCAACAAAAATAAATGTTTGGCAATAGCAAACCTGTATAAACAAAATTAAATTGATGCCCTAATGTTTAAAAAAATAAGGTCACATAATGGATACTGACCCCATTCAAGATATTTACTGCATTTAATAAAAAGAGAACTTGTAATGATATATATTAATGAGGTGGGTGAGGTACAAAGAATGAAGATATTACAAACTAAAACATTGATTATTACAGTGATTATTAAGTTACTTATTACAGGAGATAGAATAGTTTATCCTCTGATATTAAAAAATATCCTTTTAATAAATCTAAGATGATTGTCTGAGATTCATTAATGATAAAGCCAAAGTAAACAAAGTTAGATCTAAAAAACAAGATAGAATTACTGATAATAACCTTAATTATTAGTTGTCTATTACAGGAGATAGAAGCTTTACCTAAAAAGTTCTATTCCTCGAGACAAGAATTTACTTCACTGAAAGTCAATCCTAACCATTACATGACACAACCTATTTATTCCCAAAAAAAATTTTTAGGTGGTACTTGCGTACTACATTAATTTGATGATGTGATTGTAATCTATCAGGTGACACTAATGAAAAGGAGAGTAACAAATTCATAGTACTGAAAATTGCAAACAGGAAAAGGTTGGAGGTCACAAAGGTCAGGTGGTGTTGTATTTCAAAGAGTCTCGTCTTGTGCAGATCTCTCACAGTGTAAAAGGAGACCAACTAAATAACTGTAAGGATTTAAACCACACCTACTTTCAGATTTTTTGGTTACAAGGATTATAGGCTCTTTTAATACTAAAAAGGGTCCTTGAGGAAACTAATAAATTCTATCAATATATCCATCTATTGGATATATGTATATATGTATGGACTCGCAAGGGTTTGTCAAAGAGCGGAATGTACACAATCAACAGGGCCGTGTCCTCCTCATGTACAAAATTCACGTAGACCATTGTATCTACTATCACATGATAAAGACAGTCTCCAAAAAAGTGGGTTGGAACTTATTAAAAGCTAATTCCCACAACAGGCAATGACAAGTACCCTACCCCAATTTCATAGAATTAGTTGGGGCATTGCTGACACTTTGCTAAGGAGGAAGGGTGTTTGGGAAAAGCACATGGAGGACTTGTAAGCCTATCAAAATGTTTGTAGGCTGTAGAAATGGCTCATGCACTATGAGCTCCTCTTTTCACTAATGACAATTCACACATGAGTGAGTGAGAGTAGTAAAGTCACTGAAGCCATGCAAAACTCTGCTCTTAAAGTAATATGTGACACAAGGCTGCACTAGTTAGTAAAATCAGTCTGTTTTCCTATTTAAATAGATCATCACCAAATCCAATACTACTATAACAGCATTTTGGATTTTTCACGCTTCCAACACATGCTCATGAATAAGTATGCTCACCAACATCGCATTCTTGCTGTAAAGTCCCATATCACTTGTTCCCAGGCCCCTTCCTCTCTTAGCTAAGGGTTAGTAATGTCAGACTATATAAATCATAAAATGTGTCATATATACAGTATATAGTATATCACTGTACTTGACATATGTACAACGATAGAAAATGTTCTAGAAAACACTTCATTAAATTTGATTTATTGCTATATATATGCAATAGCACCTTCTAATATATTTTAATATATACAAACTGTTTTTATATATATAGATCACATGATTTGACTCATCTCAAGATATCAGGGGCTATTTGTACAAGTATACATACACAATTTGTCTCTCTTGTTATGGCAGTACCTAGCACTCTCCTCTCACTACAACTAATTGTTCCTCTTACATGATCTAAGTATCTCAAGATATCAGGGCTGTTTGTGCAGGTGCACAGTTTGCTCATATCTCACACTATGGCAGAGGAAAACAGCACGTAGTATCTCGTCTCTGCGGCTATCCAAGAAACTAAGAAACAGCTCACCTGGGCTATATGTCTTGACCGTATACTAACCCTAGACCTTACACGTCTCCATTCTTTATGCCAACAAGTCTGGAGGGTCTACCACTAGATCCTCAAGGAGATAAGTACTTCATCTCTTGTCCCACTTGTTGTCATCGTACCCAGTTCCTCAACCAACAGGAGCAGCTGCCTTTCCTGCAGCTTTCCACATTGGACAACCTCAAAAGAGGTCTATAATCTAATGACAAAAAGTGTCAGGATATCAACAGGTAAACTGTGATAAGTTAACTGTGCTACAACTAATGCCACAGGTTATCTGTAAAAGAATGTACCAAGTTTTTCTTTGTCCAAAATGTTTGATTGGACATTCCCCATAAAACAATTTGTTTTAAAAACATTTTGTATTCCCAAGAAAGTCATCCTCCAGTTCTGTCATATTTAAAGAGGAGAAAAAAGAGAAGAAAATGAAGAAAAAAAAGTAAAGACAGACTTGCCTCTAGAGTCGAGGTTCTACTATATAGTTAGAACAATACTTTTGTGTAGTTAGTTAACCTGCTATATGAGGACACCTTTGTAATACGAACAGTTCCTTAAGTTGTAAATACATCACACTAGAAAGAGCTTATCATATTACGATTGTACAAGTAGAGTCGTAATGTAATGTAAGTAATGACACACTCACAAGGTCAAGGTCACACATTACAATAGACTATTCTCTTTCTATTAATTAAGATGTCATCAAGTGCAGAATAATCGTTCTGTAAACAGTATGTTAATTGTACAATCATGACAATGTAGGTGTATAACAGTGTTTGTATCACATATCCATGGTCTAGGATTATATAGATTGTCTACAAAGAGACAGAGGGTTGGTGATATGGGTCATAGAATATGCTGGTACTTTATTATAAGATCTATGTTAACTGACTATCGTGAGAAGTATTATGAGAGTAAAGGGATTGGATGATTAGACATAGGGTCAAAATATGTTTAGTGAAGTGCTTAAGGGACAACTATTGACTATTACTATTGACAGAGGAGGGTTAGTTGTAGTGAATGATTGCAATGATCATCATATCCAGATATTCACTTCTGAAGGAAAATTTTTATTTCAGTTTTGTAGTAAAGGATCTGGTCCTGAAAAACTTACTAAATCCATTTGGGATTGTAGTAGATGATAACAATTTAAATGTAAATTACAGTATTACAGAGTGGGATAATAATCGTGTTTCTATCTTCCACTACTGGATGGTACTTTGTACGATCTTTGTGAAGGACAAGGTAGTAGTGTGGGTCAGTCAGTTAAATGAACCACATGGAATAACATTGACAGAATTTAGTACAACAGGTCTTGAGATAATAATACAGTGTGATAGTTTTATGTACTAAATATATCTATACATTAATTTTTTTGATGTTAAGACATTTAACTCATATACTTTCATAATGGAAACATATGTAGAATTGCTCTTCAAGAGGTAAAAGTAAATGTACATTTAAAGTGTTATCTTGTTAGGAAGGTTATCTCTATTATATCACATCTTTCTACTGGTCTGTTACTAGATGTTTTTTTTAAAAATTTGAACTCTCTCTAAATATAATATGCATTTACTACTACTGGTTGTTGTCACAGCAGGTGTTCCTCTAAACTTTCATTACATGTGTAGTGGTGTAACTGAACTGTATCTTTCTCAATAACAAAGAGGTTTACTGTCACCAAACATCCCTTGCAGGGAAAGGAGGAGGAGAGACTAGATGAACAGAGTAGATTGATATGTCCTCATACATACTGACCATGAGAAAACTATGAAGAAAAAAATACTTATAACAATAGGATTGTTCCAGGGGAGGAATTAACATATGATTATAAATTTCCTCTGAGGATGCCAAAAATACCAAGAGACTGCAAATAATATTATTAAAATGGGTGGAGGAACAAGTAACGAAGATAATTAGTATTAATTAGTATTGGCTCCTTTTTTGGTCCATCCCCCAAAGGAGGATGTGATCTAAGTGTGCAGGAATTTGTTCTTCATCTTATGTTTCTGCCAAGGGTATGAGGGTGAAATGAGCATAAACAACCTTATTCATGTAACAATTTCTCCAGGATGAAAGGGGGATGGCTACATATGCACATCAATAATTCAGCATAGGCAAGGCTAAGTTAATCTACACTCTTAGGATGTTTGTATGTGATCAGGTTCAAAACAGTATTCATTTTGCATCTCCTGGCTTTCTGAGAAGTCATGCATGTCAATTTTTAAATCTCAAAATATGAATCACTTTACAATCATTATTCTATAACATATTCATTGCTGCTGTAAGTTGTAAAACAACATTTTTGTTTCATCATCATGTCATATGTCACTACTCATCCAATGATGAGTCTATTACCCAGTATCAATATAATTAACCTTCATTAGTGCAGCTGCATATTCATTTACTCTACTGATGACTCATGACATTATGTAAGGATAGCAATACTCGTCTGTCCAATAGTAATGTCTAAATGACTGTTGCTCCTTCAATCAACATTAAGCCAATAACAACTAGCAGCCTGCAGATTATTAACCGTTCATGTGAAATGGGTGTGTGGTTTGTATCATGTGACATTGGTTTTATGGTTACTATCTTTTGGCTTGATATTGTAGCCTAATTGCTATAGTAAAGCTGTCGTTGTAGACGGTCAGAAGAAAATAGTGATATTGCTTTGAAAAGGTAATAAGGATGGTCTGTCTCTCCTTTCTCGCTTATTTACATGACTTTCTTGTACAATAGGGATTGTTCCAGGGGAGGAATTCAACCATATGATTATAAATTTCCTATTAAGGATTGACCAAAATACAAGAGACCCCTGTCAATGAATTTATTAAACAATGGTGGGGAGGAACAAGTAACAAGATTAATTTAGTATTAATTAGTATTGGTTTTTTTGTCCATCCCCCAAAGGAGGATGTGATCTAAGTGTGACGGGAATTGTTCTTTCATCTTATGTTTCTGCCAAAGGTGTATGATCGGGTGAAATGAGGCATAACAACCTCATCAATGTAACAATTTCCCCCAGGATGAAAGGGGGATGGCTACATATGCACATCAATAATTCAGCATAGGCAAGGCTAAGCTAATCTGCACTCTTAGGATGTTTGTACAGGTGCGCACATTTTTCTAAATTCTATCCTATTACTATAGGATAAACAAGTACCCAGTATCTCCTCTACAGTTCTCATGAAACTAGAGAAAGAAATAGCTAAGTGGACTTACTATTATATGCAATGTAATGCACATATAGTCAACACCAGTCTTATGGATTCTCCTGGCACACACAGTATGTCAGCAAAAAAAAAGTAATGAGAGAACTAAGTTATGAATAATCTTTATTCATAATGTGTGCGTGTTCTCTGTTTTAAACTTATGACAGGTATATTATGTGTGACATTTCAATGGGTGTAGTATACCAGAGCATTATGATTGTGTGTTCAAAAATAAGTTCATTGTGCATTCTCTGGCTTTTGAGAAGTCATGCATCCCAATTTTTAATAATCTCAAAATAGGAATTACTCATAATCATTACGTTATACATATTCATTTAATGCTGTAAGTTTAAACAACATTTTATTGGATGATAAATCACTCATGTCACACTACTCATCAATGATGTGTCTATTACAGCCTCAATGTAATAAATTTCCATTACAATTACTTCAACAGTAATCAATTACAATTACAACTACTTTTCTATAATTACAATTATGGTTGACTACTGTCAGAAATGTACATATAATTACCCATGACAATACCAGTAAATGAACAATTGCATATTTTGAAAAAATTTTCTAAAAAAATGAAGTTCAAAGAATATCAGTACTTCAAGGTTTTTCGGACTTAAACAACATTGTAAAGGATTGTAAAGCCATGACTATCAACAATTCAGAGTTGTACAGAAAATAAGAGTTTGGAAGCCACATTTGGATTATACCAGTGAGCATGTAGTTTAACTGTATGTCATGGTCAAAGGTTGTTAAAGTGTGTCCTGGTCAGACATATTGGTATGGTATGTCATGGGCAGATAAGTGGTTATATTATAGAGCTTGTCATGGCCAGACGTATTGATGCAGTGCGTCATGATCAGATGTATGGGAACAGTGTGTAATGGCATGTTGTTATAGTGTGTCGTAGCCAGATGTATTGATACAGTATGTCATAGCAAGACCATGATGTGTGTTCATTACAGTATGGTCATGAGCAGATATGTTGTTATCTGTGACTTTTCAGAGGGGGAAATATACTTAAGCATTGTGATCAGGTTCAAAAAGTATTCATTGTGCATCTCTGGCTTTCTGAGAAGTCATGCATGTCAATTTTTAAATCTCAAAACGAATCACTTTACAATCATATTCTATACATATTCATTTGCTGCTGTAAGTTGTAAACAACAACATTTTGTTTCATCATCAGTCATCATGTCACTACCATCAATGATGAGTTTATACAGTATCAATATAATAAACCTTCATTGTGCAACTGCATATTCATCTACTCTACTGATGACTATGACATTATGTAAGGATAGCAATCCTCGTATGTTAATAGTAATGTCTAAATGACCCCTGGTTGCTCCTTCACATCAACATTAAGCCAAATAACAACTAGCAGCCTGCAGATTTATTAACCGCTTTTTCCATGTGAAATGGGGTGTGGTTGTATCATGTGACATTGGTTTGTTATGGTTAATATCTTTTTGCTTTATATTGTCGCCTAATTGCTATAGTAAAGCTGTCGTTGTAGACGGTCAGAAAGAAAATAGTGATATTTGCTTTGAAAAAGGTAATAAGGATGGTCTGTCTCTCCCTTTCTCCCTTATTACATGACTTTTTCCAGACTTGTTTACAATAGGATTGTTCCAGGGGAGGAATTAACATTTGATTATAAATTACCTATTGAGGATGCCAAAATACAAGAGACCTGTCAATGAATATTATTAAAATGGTGTGAGGAACAAGTAACGAAGATTAATTAGTATTAGATTTAGTATTGGCTCCTTTTTTGTCCATCCCCCAAAGGAGGATGTGATCTAGTGTGCAGGGATTTGTTCTTTCATCTTATGTTTCTGCCGAGGGTATGAGGGTTAAATGAGGCATAACAACCTCATCAATGTAACAATTTCCCCCCCAGGATGAATAAGGGGGATGGCTACATATGCACAACAATAAATCAGGCATAGGCAAGGCTAAGCGTTAATCTTACACTCTTAGGATGTTTGTACAGGTGCACACATTTTTTCTTAAATTCTATCCTATACTATAGTAACAATAACCAGTATCTCCTCTACAGTTCTCATGAAACTAGAGAATAGCTAAGTGGACTTACTATTATATGCAAGTAATGCACATACAGTCAAAAAACAGTATTAGGATCTCCTGGACACACAAGTATGTCAGGCAGAAAAAAAGTAATGAGAAACACTAATTACGAATAATCTTTATTCATGATGTGGTGCGGTCGTTTCTAGTTTTAAAAACTTATGACAGGTATATTATGTGTGACATTTCAATGGCGTGAGTGCTACCAGAAAGCATTATGATTGTGTTCCAAAAAATATTCATTGTGCATCTCTGGCTTTTGAGAGTCACTGCATTCCATTTTTAATCTCAAAAATATGAATTACGCTTAATCCATTACTGTATACCATATTCATTTAACTGCTGTAAGTTGTAAACCAACATTTTATGGAATGATAAAAATCATCATGTCACACTACTCACCAATGATGTGTCCATTACAGCCTCAATGTAAATAAACTTCCATTACAAATTACTCAACAGTAATCAATTACAATTACAACTACTTTTCTATAATTACAATTATGGTTACTACTGTCAGAAATGTACATATAATTACATGACAATACCAGTAATGAACAATTGCATATTTTGGAATTAAGTTACAAGAATATCATACTTCAAGTTTTTGGGACTTAAACAACATTGTAAAGGATGTAAAGCCATGACTATCAACCCAAATCAGAGTTGTACAGAAAATAAGAGTTGAAGCCACATTTGGATTATACAGTGAGCATGTAGTTTAACTGTATGTCATGGTCAAAGGTTGTTAAAGTGTGTCCATGGGTCAAGACATATTGGTATGGTATGTCCATGGGCAGATAAGTGGTTATATTATTAGAGCTTGTCATGGCCAGGACGTATTGATGCAGTGCGTCATGATCAGATGTATTGACAGTGTGTAATGGCATGTGGTTTATAGTGTGTCATAGCCTGATGTATTGATACAGTATGTCATAGCAAGACATTATGTGTGTTATTACAGTAGGTCATGAGCAGATATATGTTGTGTTATCTGTGACTTTTCAGAGGGGGAATACTACTGAAGCATTGTTGATCAGGTTCAAAAAGTATTCATTGTGCATCTCTGGCTTTCTGAGAAGTCATGCATATTAAGTTTTAAATCTCAAAATATTGAATCACTTTACAATCATTATTCCTATACATATTCATTTGCTGCTGTAAGTTTAAAACAACATTTTGTTTCATCATCAGTCATCATGTCCTACTCATCAATGATGAGTTTATTACAGTATCAAATATAATAAACCTTCATTAGTGCAGCTGCATATTCATCTACTCTACTGATGACTATGACATTATGTAAGGATAGCATCCTCGTCTGTTAATAGTAATGTCTAAATGATGTTGCTCCTTTAATCAACATTAAGCCAAATAACAACTAGCAACCTGCAGATTGTTGTGGCAGCAACTGTACCAATATTATACTAATAAGCTACTACTTTAATGGAATGAATTATAGATACAAAAAACTACCCATTAACATTTTCATATGAGTAACCTTAGGACTTATCAACCATTCTCTGGACGTAGTTGTTTGCAAAACATATAATATTATTTACCTTATAATGGTGCAAAAAGTACCATTTTTAAATTCATTTAACTTGATTGCCTAAATATCTCTTTAGTACAAGTGATAAAGACATTTTTTTTATCTTATTGACAGAGAAAGCAGTACTTAGTATCTCCTCCTCTAGAGCTTTCAAGAAATGGAGAGAAACAGCTCACCTGGGCTATGTGTCTAGACATCTATACCAACCTAAGACCTTACCATATATCTATACCACCCATAAAAATAAAATCGGCATATGAATATATTTAATTACCCTATATGGTCACAAAAAGGGGTGGTATTTGTGGTAGTATAAAAGAGGTGGCATTTTTTTATTCTCATATCAGGTTCTATTGTCGTCTTTGTGCTTGATTCCTTTATATTTTTGAGTCTCTTTACATCTCTCTTTGGCAGAGAAAAAGTACCTAATGCCTCCTCTCTACAGCTCTCAAGAAACTAGAGGAACAACTCACCTGTGCAATATGTCTTGACCTCTATACCAACCCTAAGGACCTTACCATGTCTCCATTCTTTCTGTCAACAATGTTTGGAAGGTGTACCACAGGGATCCTCAAGGAGATAACTACTTTCATCTCTTGTCCCACTTGTCGTCCATTGTACCCAGTTACCTCAACAAGAGGAGCTGTTGATTTTCCCTACAGCTTTCCACATTAACAACTTCAAAGAGGTCTACATTCTAATGACAAAAGTGTCAGGACATCAACAGATAACCTGTTGATAACTGTACTACAACTAATGCCACAGGTTACTGTAAAAGATGTACCAAGTTTCTCTGTCCAAAATGTATTGATGTTCATAAGAATTGGGCTCCCATTGCTGATCATAAGATAAGAAGTCTTGATGAGGGTAACATCTGCATCTAAATTGCTTCCTGAAAAAGCAGTGCTCTCCACTCATAATAAACCTTTAGAAATATTTGTGGAAAAATGTGAAGAGGTCATTTTGTTATGACTGTACTGTATGTATTCATAAAGATCATGATTATAACTTAGTCTCTGAGTGCTATCCCAAACATTGTCAAAAAATTGGAAACAAATCTGAAGTCAGTTAGTGACAAGGTCAGTACTGTTACTTGATGTTCTAACTGCTCTGTCAGACAGAGAGAATGAGATCAGAGAGCAAGGAGAAGTCATCAAAAAGGAGATACATATTACGGTAGAAGAAATGATTGATATCCTTCGTCAGTCTGAGAGACAGCTCGCTAGAGATGTGGACACAGTCACTGGTTGTAAATTAGAGGAGTTTTAGAGCAAAAAAAATCAGCTGAAACAAGATTGAGTCAACTTAAGGATTGTCAGGAAATTGTGGAACAGAGTCTAGATATATGCAGTCCTCAAGAAGTTGTGAGATTTACAAAACAAATGATGAGCCCCCCTATGAGTCATGTGACTAACAGGTTAACAGTGATGAGTTTAATCCTAGAGGAAAGCTGATCTCAAATTCATGAAATATAACGACATTGTCGATATGCTACATCATATTGGAGATATTATAAGTCCCTCACAGTGTAAATCAAGAAGATGAGTGTAAAGACATTACAATGCACAAAGAATGTGTTTCATTCCCATTATCTATCCAATTTTATGATTCCAGTCTTCTTACTGTTCCTCTATCATCACTCAGTTGTAGTGTAGTACCAGTTGGTACAGCCACCACCTATCAAAGCTACAGTCACTACAACTACCTATCCTGAGTGTATAAAATAAGTTGTAGCCCTATAAGTCATGGTCACCATCATGTTACTGTCCGAGTTAATAATGTCCAAGTTGATAGTACCTCAAGTAGGATTCCTTTTAATCCTTATCTTGATAACATCACTTCCAATATGTACTATAGCTGAACTTTACAAACCCTGGGTGGTTGCTGTGACTGATGATGTGGACATATTATAGTTTAGTGAGAATGATGTAAGTGTGTTACAGGTACTGGATAGAGATGGAAAGAAAGTGAAGTCATTTGGTCAGAAGAGGTGGAGGAAGTGGGAAATGTCAAGTTCTCTTGGCCTTGTGGTTGTAGCAGTTACTCCAGACAACTTCATTCTTGTTGCTGATGATCACAAGATCCAGGAAGATATCTATGGATGGGAATTGTCTTAAATCAGTTGGTAAACGAGGTAATGGACCACTGGATTTAATTACCCTCGTGGTATCACAGTTCTCCAATAACTGGAAGTATTTTTGTTGTCAGATAGTGAAAACCATCGTAACAAGTCTTAATCCTGATTTAACTTTTCCCACACATTTGGTATCAATGGATCAGCCAGGGGACAATTTAAAAGTCCAGTTGATGTTGCTATTGACAGCAGGGTTGGTATACGTGGCTGAGATCAGTAATCATCGTATCCAGATTGTTCAATTGTGAAGAACAGTTTTTATCTCATTTGGTACAGA
>NW_024533837.1:0-31463 GCF_016097555.1 Gigantopelta aegis | reverse complement strand
TTTTACCTATTAATTAGTTCTATTGAGGTAGCGTCATACCATATTTATATGTTGTGTTGTACCTATTGAAGGTTGCATTTATTACCTATATTACGTGTACATGTACATATGTACCAATTGAGAGTAGCTTCAATACCATTATTACCAATATTACAGTAGATGCATGCTATTTGTGGTAACTTGACTACCCTAACTGGACTTCAATCAGCCAGTGCCAGCTTTCATAAAAATTTGGTTTTGAAATGTACCATTTCGTGCACTCAATTCAGTTCTAATTAGTTGTTAATAAATTTTATACATTAGCCATTTAGACGATTTGCCTGTATTACATGTAATATACTGCAACTGATAAAAAAACTTTAATTTTACAATTAAAAACAAAATAAAATAAAAATTTAAAAATAAGTTGATTGAATAACTGTTGGAGAAACTATAGTCAATTATAGCCAAATGTTAAGTTTTCTAACATACTACATCCAATCATTGTTTTTTTTTTCGTTTATCCATTGATCAATCATAGCTAATAAATATCCATAAATATGAAGAGTTCTTTTGACACTCCCTCTCAGTACTCTTGTTCTTGGCACATTCTATGATAAAGTAAGTGAGTATAGTGGAACACTAAAATGGAAAGAGTCAGTCAAAGGAGGGAGAGAGTCCAGTCAAAGGTCTCCAGCCATCAGCATTCACACGTTGGCTAGGCGGGAAAATATCACAAGCACACACTAGGAGCGGGAAAATATCACAAGCACACACCTAGGAAGGAACAGCAAACGCGTGACCACCCAGTATTTTGGCGGGAAATCTGTAAAGAGAACAGCAAAGACATTAATAGATTTTTAATTAATAATTATTATTATTAAAAAAAGATTATTAATTAACTGGTATAGTTTTTTTGCTAAAAAATTAATTAATAATATGATACAAATTAGTATAAATAAATTTCTTTAGTTAAAAAAAAAAAAAAATTAAAAATAATAAAAAATGGACTTATTGGTATTACATTATATTCAGTGTCTATTGTAGTTGTAAAAAAACTCAAACTATTAACTAACTCAATTTTCATGAAACAAATTCAAAGTTAAAAAAATATAGAATGTTTAATTAATAAATAATTAAAATGAAGATGACTTGATAAAGTTAAGATTAAAAATATTTTTGAGAACTTCAAAACAATATACAAACAACCTATAAAGAAAAAATTTGAAAATTACAAAAAAATAAAAAAAATTAAAATAAGACAGTCTCCATAGTTGAAGTCCTCCAGTCAGTCCACAAGAGTCTTCCAGTCAGTCCACAGAGTCTTCCAGTCAGTCCCCAAGAGTCTTCTAGTCAGTCCCCACGAGTCGTCCAGTCAGTCCACAAGTAGAGAAATAGAGGACAGAAAAAGAAAGACTAAAGAATGGAGGGATGGAGAGGTAGCTCACCTTTCAACAGTGCTGCTCCTGTAGGGAAGAAAGAAAGAAAGAGTAGTGATAACTGAACTGATGACAATGAATGGATAGAGAGTGAAGAGAGACAGAGGAAGTGAAAAAGGACTACCAACCCACAACACACACACAAGCACACACACACACACGCACCTAGAAGATCAGAGGTTCCCCCCGCCACCTGGCGGCTTGGATTTAAAAAAAATTTTTTTGGCCACCAGGTGGCAGGGGGGAATATGATTTTTAGAGATTGTATGAATGTGTGTATGGTGTTGATAGGCTAGATAGCCAAAATAAAATAAAAAATAAAAATAAAAGAAAGGAAAGAAGGCTTGAAGGAAGACAGGAAAGAGTGAGCAGGAGAGCGACTCATCTTTTGTGTCCAGAGATCATCAGAGAACAGTCAAGAAATCAGAACAGTCAAGAACATCAGAGAAGAACAGTCAAGAACATCAGAGAAGAACAGTCAAGAACATCAGAGAACAGTCAAGAACATCAGGCCAATCACAGTAAGAACTTCCAAGTAGAGTCCTGTAAAACGAGGGTAAAAATAAAAAATCTTTACACAAACAAAGAACTAAAAAAAAATAAAATAAAAAATAAAAAAATAAATAAAGATGACATAACTAAAAGAAAAAGATGATCCAACGATGAGGCGAGTCGATCCAACGAAGTGACGAGATGATCCAACGATGAGACGAGTCGATCCAACGAAGTGACGAGATGATCCAGCGACGAGGCGAGTCCTACAGAAGATAGATAGAGGCATGAAAAATGGAGTACCTTTTATATCATCAAGAGGTCTTTCTCACACTTCAATTGACAATCAGTCAAAAAAAAACTCGTGAAAAATTTGTCACCTCCACCACCACCCGCGTGACCAACATTAATTGATTTTTAATTCATCTAATTAACAATTAATTAAAAGTCTTCAACAGCACTTTAACTATTCTACAACTCGTTATTAGAAAGAAATATATTTGTAATACAATGTCTATATGTGATATAGGGTACAATCTTCTGTCAGAAAATCCAAACAAGTCAGTTTAAAGATCTCAAAGTCATTTCTATTACAATATGTGTATATCAATATAATATTATGAATTAGTGCATGTAGGAGACAGCTATTATAGTGTATCTGACAAGTTGTATGAACTCAGATCTGGACTATATAGTAGCTTGGAGGGAAGCCCCCTATTTGTAAAGGGTGTGGGGAACGGTTTTGCACAGTCTAGAATTCTTACAGTAAAATAATGTGTTGAGAATTTGAGACGTGGTTTATCTGACGATAAACTAAGTTGTTATTATCTTGAGCAGTCGAAATTTTGACTATCATTGTAGGTAAAGAATGCATCGATCCCATGAAGAAATGGCTAAATGGGTTAGGTTTTGTACAAGTGAGTGAGTCAGATATACATATGGCACATGTAGCTCCACCTCTCTGTCATCGGAGCCACTCCATGTTTATCATCGTCATTCAAACGATCTTATTAAGAATAACACCTATATATTCCTCATTGTGGGCATGGTCTTCATTGCCTTTTAAATACTGGACTCTCCGGTGTAGACTATCAATAATGTTATCGTTATGATGGAGTTCCAAAGCTAAGTAATCTCTCTTCTTGTTCTAAACTTTCGATTTAATTCGCGATATTTTTGTGATTGGTATTCTTCAGCTTTTGTCATCAATGCTACAAATCTTCTTCCTTCTGCATCAAACTAGTTTGGAGTTTGGTCATAGCTCCATCGTGTTCTATTTGTAAATGCTTCATAACTTATTTGAGTTGTTTCAAGTTCTCTTTTGCATTGTCTCTTTCCTTTTTGAATTTATCATTCTTGATTCAATTTGTTAAGAGAACTCACCTGGTTGAATCTTGTAAGGAAATATGGAAAGCCCTTCATTAAAAGTACAGTACTTAATGGATGTTTACACTTTGTTCTTGATAACCAACAACAACTGTCACTATCTGAACATACTATTATAATCAGAGAAACAATGAAACAAAAAAACAAGTGATTTTCAATTTTAAGAACTTACAATTACTAGTATGATGTTGTCTTAGCAGCCATTTCTTTAAGTGGGTGTGTCTAAATACTTCCAGTAGTCATGAATAAGTTAATTAGTTTTAGCTAAACTAGCAATTATAATTAAAAACAAATGACAAAATTATGAAAATGAACAACACAAGCTGTATAACAAAAACTGCCTTGAGTCAGCAAGAGAAAGGGTTTACAGATGATTCAAATTCTTCTAAATTCTCTTTCATCTTTTGTTCATGCTCTTCAAGATCAGATATTAATTTATCAATTTCATTAGCAACTTCAGAATTTGACCCCTGTCTATTTCTGTACTTGTGAACATAATAGCAGACTTCATCATTACAGCAAGATCTATTGGAATGTAATATAACATCATCAAGTATGTTTTTTTTGCAAGTGATTCTATATGACAACTAAATTTCTTCTGTTGTTCTCAACTACCTTCATCAAATCTTGATCAACATTGCATGCATTTCGAGCATTCTTAAGAGTAGTCTTTGAAACTATATATACCCCTATGTCAATACCAACTATAATATTTCTCCAGCTGCTGCCAAGGCATTACCAGGTATAGATAAGCATAAGCTAGCTCCTAATGTCACAAAGCTAAGAAAAAAAAAGCAATACTGATGAGTGTAGATCCTGCTATAGATACAACATTACCACCAATATACAAGCCTTCCTTGGATTTGTCATAACTATCCTCAACCTCTATCCTGAGATTATTTATCGTAGTTTTCCAACTTAACAATAATAAGACTCTGTTTGAGATCAGTAACAACTTTAAAGACGGTCATCAAGTTCAGAGTCCCTTACCAATTTTGAGAAGATTTCTGCCCTAAGGTCAGCACTGTCCCACTGGACATTATATTGTCATTGTTATGTGTGATATTGTTTAGTATGTGACATAATTACAAATAAACATAAAAAAATTAATGATCTATTTAGGATAATCTAACTATTCTGTATCCTTACCATCTCTCAATGTTATTATAACCTTTCTTAGGGTTTAGATGACACTGCTTGGACTTGTATCAAGCAGCTGGTACTGATCATGAAGAGTATGGTGTAACAGGAGCTGTGGGTGGAGTCCTGCACATTTACCAGGTACACATAGTGCATCCCATCATCTTTGCTTCAGAAGCAACTCAATGTGTTGGGTGGAGTAAAAAATCAATTTGTTCCAGAAGCAAAGAAAGAAGCTTCTGAGAATTGGAAAACCAATCAATAATGTTGATATTGTTGTGTTAATATATGCAAAAATCTGAGAAGATAGTATAATATAATAAAATCAAAATATTGTATATATTTTTTTAACATGTTGTGCTTTTAACTTTGTAATTTACAATAATAATTTGAATTCTAATATTATTAATAGGTAAATTAGTTTAATTGGTGTATCTTCGATAGGAAGTGAACTGTACTTTGGCTAATAGAAAAGTTGATCAAACGAAGGTAAGACTGGATGATGATCAGTAGGTGTGGTGGTTAATGGGAAAGCTCTAGTGGCTGTGATTGGCTGTGATGTGAAACAGCTCAATGGGAAATGTGGAGGTTCAAATAATTGTTTAGTGGTAGTGTAGATAAAACTGAGATTTTCTTTACCAGAACTGCTGGTATTTCGAGCCAGAAACAAGAGGTACGTATGTGGACCATGTTGGGCAGCAATTTTCCATTTTGTAAGGATATAACACCTTATTGTATTACATAAATGACAATATTGTAATTACCAAGACTACCTTTCATTGTACTACTTAAACATGTTATATTAAATGTTAAATCATAAAATACAAAAACTATTTAGTAAATATGCCATGTGGAAGATTATAACACTATTATAGTTACTGTCAACCTTTGTATTCTATTAGTTCAACAGCCACTCTGTTCAGTGGGAGATGTCCGACTAGTGAATGGTCCTAATGATAATACTGGAGCAGTTGAAATATGTAATGGTAGTCATTACATTAGTGTATGCAGACAAGGATGGAACAGCAATGATGCTACTGTTATATGTCAACAATTAAAACTAACCAATCAATGTAAGTTATGATTATAACAATGAAATAATTCATAGTCATTGATATCACTATTGTAGTATGTTAAAGACACTATGTATAAAATTGTAAAACTATAGCAGTCTTGTTTACCAGTAGTAAGAGTAAGGTAACAAGAGTAATACGTGGTCCCTTCAAATTGTAGAAGTCCCATGTGTCAAGATAATGGGAGATGTTTTGCATTTACAAGTACTTGTGATGGCTATTCAACTAAATAAGCCTCCTAGTCTGCGTGATGGTAAGTCAACTAGATCTTTGTAGCTATAAAATATTTTTTTGTTCTTCGATTAAACATTAATATAGACTAAGTAGTAATACCATATGCTAGGTCAGTTAGTACTAAAGCAATTTCATTTTGATTTAGTTTAACTTTCTATAATGAGTATCACTTGGTAAATTTATTCTTGTTCATTTTTTGTGAAACAATACCAGCAATTTACATAGTAAGACAAAATTAAAGAAGAGTATATATAACAAAATGTAGTTTTACACATAATGAACTCATGTTAGTATTAACTCTTCTCCTATATGGCTAGATATTAATTGAATATGAAATAACAATCATTGTCCATTTTCTCATTTAGTTTTCTCTCAAAGTTTTGTTAACTCAACCTGAGACAGTAGAAGACACTAACTCTCATATGGTATCTCTATACCACAAGGTTTATATATATATATATATATAGATATAGATATAGATATAGATATATATTATTCAATTATCTATCTCACATAATACATGTTGTACATGTATGTGTACCTGTATATGGTAATGTTATTTTCTGTTCAATGGTGTGAATTTAATATATTTAACACTTTACTCAACTATGTGCATCATAAAATCATAAAAAGTGAAATTATTTATTAAAAAATTGGACACCTTTGAGTGCCATACTGGACTACAAAGTTGAGAAGAAAGTCACCACTAATATATAATATAACTCAATGTTTGTAGATTGGTCTTCATTACTACAAAACCATCATGAAATACCAAAAAACAATACTAGATTCTATACAATGAGTAGTAAGGATTATATCTATTATATTAAGCTAATATGTAATATACATTCATTACAAATACTTTTATTTCACGAGTCCAAGGGATTAACAAATGTTCAGTAATGTGTGTCTTTGGGACCATTCTTACATTTTTCATTTCCAGCATGCATGGGTCAAAGCAGTCTTTTAATAACTAATTAAAAGAAAATTTATTTGGAAAAATCAATCAACAGCACTACATACAATATTGTTGGTCAAAGTGGACAAAAGTAGTAAACACCTGATTTAATAATAACATTTGACCATACAAAAGTTTTCAAATAAAGTCATTACATATTAGCACACTATAATTAATATTTAGTACACCCTGCATGAAATAAACACAGAGACTTCAGTGTTAAAGGCAGGGTTTGTGATTCCAGCAATGAAAGTTTTCTGGAACAAGATCTTGAGGTAGAATCTACAAGTAATATAACAATTATTATCAACATATACTTCAATATAATTATATAGATAATGTTACCAATCCTTAATATAATACCTTATTGTAGATCTTAAGGAATCTTCTACGAACAGAACGACCCCACTTCTTCATACACTCCTCATCTAATGGATTCTCACACTCATGAGGGCAGGAAGGAAGCAATTGAGGAAATGGTATATGTTATTGGAATAGTAACAAGCCTGACAATTAGTGATAGTACAATTGTCTGATTGGCAATCAACACCAGATTCCATTGGTCTAAAGAAAATGTTGAAAACAACTGACAACTGTTTTCATAACAAAATTCAACATTCTTTAAAGTAACCTACATTGAACAGATAGCATCTCTTCTAACACCACAGAATATATAACTGCAGGTTGGAGGGCAAGCTATGGCATAAACATTTGAATATAGTAACAATAAATAATTTGGTAATCACAGTACAAACATTACTAACTTGAACATTGCTGTTGACATTCATGTAGTGTAAAAAAGTTATTATCATTGGCATTGCAACCTCCATAAATAAACATTTCGCATTTCTGACTGGTAGAATTATAAAAGTATCGTGGAAAAGCACCACGACCTGGACCAGTAAATGGAGGTTGATGACATGGATTTGTTTCTACAATATATGGTATTAATAACTATAATTACTTATATAATAATACTTGGGCAATCAAAAGGATAAACACAACGATTTCTATCTTCATCAATAAGTTGTCCTGGTGGACAACCACATCCTGGTGACATTGCCATCAAAATATATAGATGAATTGGAACATGTTCTTGGACAAGTATGATTTGTTGATATACTTGACCTACAATTGAACAATCTATTCCAAATGAAAATTACACAATGAAATATAACTGAATACTAACATTCACTAACCTCTACAGAGAGTACAACCACATGTGTCATTTATAAGCTGTGTGCAGTTAGAAGGTGGTGGAGTACAAGGTGGACAGAACATTGATCAGGATATACACATCTGTTACTAGATTCATCCACAATCTACAAAGATATATGATCATTAAATCTAATTAAATGTGTCATAAATATTGTTTTAAATAACTACAAGTGCTATAAAAAATGAGGCTAAATATTAGCACTCACCTGTCTGCTGGCATGCACAACCTGGTTTGTAAGAGTTCACGCAGACAATTAATGAATTCATCCTCCGAGTAGAACATGTATCAACACATGTAGCTCCACATGGTTTAAATATAGCACCTTGTACAGTGCATGATTCTATTGAGATAAAAGAGGTAATGTACATAATAAACAAACAGGCTTTAAACTATAACATTAGCAGAACATACTACATTGATCTGTGATATCAGTTCCATTGACTATGAATTTAGCTTGACATTGTCCACAGTTGTCGAGTACACATTGAGCATCAGGATAATTAGTACAATTTTGATGATCACAAGGATTGATAAGACAATGTATTGGTGGATTATCAGGAGAACATGAACCTAATATAAAAAACAATAATTCAATTGGTTGTGGTTAGTAAATTGCTACCACTTACTGCAACTGCTTGTGACATTGTGACCAGAAGTGTTAAAAGAAATGAGCTGAACATTGACCACAACGTGATGGTATGCATTTAGCATCAGGTATGCTTGGACATTGTGCAGTGTCACATGGATTATGTAGACATTGTACCTGTTGAACACCATCCGCACATCTACTGCCTGTTATAACAATAATTGATACATATGATAGGTCACATAATGAAAAAGGTCAATCACATTTAAGGAGTTTATATTTGAGACAATTACTACATTGTTGCACTCCATCAAAACTTACCACAACCATTTGTAACTTCATTATTTCCATGAAATATTTTGGAGAGCAATCTCCACAAATATCAGGATAACACACTGCACTAGGTTGGCTAATGCAAACACTATTACTACAGACATTTAAACTACAATTTTTTGTTGGTTGACCAAATGGACATCCTAGATGGAAATAATAAGAAAAATGTTAAAGCATTTGTTTCTGTATAATTTATAAATAATTGTACAATTTTACTGAAATTACAACACACCCTCACATAACTTACCACAATGATCAATACATTCATTAAGAGTACCAAATTGATTGTCATTTCCTTGACAACCACCATATAAGAATAATTCACATTGACTAGAAGTTGCATTAAAAAACCAACGAGGATATAGACCTCTACATGGTCCAACTTCAGGAGGAAATCGACAAATATCTAGAAATTTTAAGCAGATGCCATACATAATATACAGGACAATAACTAATTTATATAATCATGGCACCTAATATTAACTGTATCTGAGTTCCTTAGACAATTACATTTAGCTGCAGTCCCTGCAAACCATGCCCAAACATACCTTGTGTTAGTATTCTTACCTGTTATTCTCTCTTCGCAGAAGCCTCCCATAAAACCAGACAGACAACGACAGATATAATACCAGCATGATACTGACATGTACCACCATTACAAGGATTAGAATCACATGGTAAATATACTGTAATTTGGTATAATACATTATGTTTTATACATTAAATTTACTTTTAGTATCACATGTGTCTCCTTCATAACCTTCTCCACAAGCACACATATTAGTATCCACACAAGAACCATGAATACAAGGTGGATTACAAGTAACTATAAATATAAGATATATTTATGGAAGCTGATTTATATAAATTATTACTTGGTTGGATAAGTTAACAAGTTGTTCAAAGTCTTGTCCTCCTTGATATGTAGTCTCTCCAATTTCAACTCTTCCAGTAGCTGCTATATCAAACTTACAAAACACATCATCTCCACAGATCTCGTTAGCCTTATCTTCAAGAGCTGGGTCATTAAATGGAGGCTCAAAGACAGGAGTGAAATCTGGACAATAGAATGCAGACCAGCTTTGTCCTGAGTGATATGTGAACAGACTGTCACTTGGTTTGTTGATGATCCCTAAAGAAGGATGACTATGATGTCGCACATACTTACTATACTAAATAATAATACATCACTATAATGTACAATAACAAGAAATCTGATGTTTGGGGTTAATTTCAATTTGCTCACATGTGATTCCAAATCTCTTCATGTATCCTTTTTATAGTAGAATTCAATGGAAGAATTGCTTTATTTCCTTTTGGAGTAAGGTCATCTGTCTTATCACCATTATATGGACCCATTAATCCTTGAGTTTTATTTTTAAACCTCTCTGGAAGACTAACAAATAGAACTGATATAAAACCATTTTGTTCTTGGACTTGAATAAAGGCACCACTTGAAAAAATAGCATTGAGAGTCTTGTTACCAGAGTCAGTGACAGTGACGTTATCAAATTCTTGACTTTTCAATTCATCAAAGCTAATTCTCTCTCCATCAACAAAAGCAATTAGAGAAGTGATATTGTTGAGTTCAAAATGAACTGTACTTGATCTCTTTTCTTTGGCTACACAAGCTGAAAATACAGTAGCTTCTCCAGCTCTTCCTGATGAAGTATTGACTTCAATCATTCTACCTTGTAGTGTAAATGATTGGTCAATTGTCTCGATGAAACAAACTCTCCCTTTCCATTAAATGTATACTTGTGAAGATCAAGAGTTACAATATGAGGATCACCATAAACACATGCTATAGAAAGACATTACAACAAATGACATCATCATATTAACTCAATTTGTACCAGGTATTGGAGGAATATAAGCTGATCCATCATCTGAAGGACGTCTTTCATAGTAAATATTACAACTAGTTGTTGTTCCTTTACAACAGAAGATATATGGCAGGATATCTTCAAATTGATGTTTTATCAAGTTACTCAAGTAATTCAATCTAGTACTACCAACTGTAGATACTTTATTTACTGATCCTCCATAGTTGGTCCCACAATTAAATTACCATTGTTACCATAGCAACATTGATTACCTGACCCTTCATTGGACCTGAAACATACAATGTAGCTATAATATATTTACTAAAATATTGTAAATAACAAAACATAATGATAATGAGACTATAAAAATCTGGATATCTCAGTGCATTAATAAACTTACATTGTAATAGTCCTTTGATGAAAACATTTAGCAGCCAAAGGATGTAAAAATTTATCAGTCTTGTATCTTTATCTTCAACAAGTCCACTGTTGACAGTTCTAGCTTGACCAATAGTGGGTGGACATGGGAAATCAGAACGTACTTTATCTAATAGTTGCTGACCAATACTAGATGGTTCGCTGATAGACCATGCTTTACATGCAGACCATAGTTTAGTACCACTAGATCGTTTATTGGTTGAGACTATCCATATCATATCTGTCCATTGAGTGACTGTTCCTTCTGCTCGGTCAAATAATGTAGGTCTTTTGCCTTTAGCTTCAACTGAAATAATGGCAGCATAAACAGATTGATTACTGGAGTGTGTTATGGTTGGTATTTTGACAGTAGCTGAACCCCTATTAGGTACATCAGTGTCTAGTGTGGCCACTTTTTCTAATGTAGGAACATCATTAGTTATCTGGAAGATGTATAAGTTGATGTCAACAACTAAGTCTGTAGGTTGAATGATATCTTGTACTGGTTCAGTCAAAGATGCTGTTGACCATGTTAAATTGATTTCATCTCCTACATAAATAGGTAGTTTACGAGAAGTAATACTAACACGACTGTCATCTTCAATACGTCCTAAATGCAATCAAAATTGATGAATTTAAAACATGTTAATTTTAAAGCTTACTTGAATAAAATGATGCTATTCTTTGATCCAATTGTACACTCACTCTTCCTACTTTTTTTAGTCTAGGTGTAACACATAATACTTGTGTTTGACTAACACTAACACCATCCACTTTAATACCATCAATATACAAAAAACATTAAAAGCAATTAAAATAATTTGGGGTCTAGTCAAAATAACTGGTACACCACCTAATACATGACCAAACAATGGATTGACTTGAAGTCCACCTATAAAACAAAATATGAGATAAAATTAAAAAATTATGATGTACTTGTCCAACCTGTATTGATGTTGTTTAGATTCATGCCTGTCAGGTATGTGTATCCTTCATTACCATAATAATAATAATGATAGTAATCATCATAATAATTATAACTTCCATATCCAATTACACTAAGACCAGCAGTAATATCAGTATGACGTAAAATATGAGGTAGAGTGTCATCAAACTCATGAACTGTTCCATATCCTATAATATTACCATTGTCACTATGAAAGGACTGCCAGTTCCAATTATAAGGTTTGTCATCTAATAGAACATTGTTTGTATTAGTTGTTGTGATATGAATGTAATGATAGATCATATGAGAAGCCATACACATTAGTATATGAAGTATTCAGTGGTACATAGGTAACTGCATTAATGTATTGTTCAACAGGAGGTACTATGCTCAGAGTTGTATATATGTAAGAACCATTGAGGTTCATCGTCTGTACATGTCCTTCTGAAACTAGTTGTAAAACAAGTATTGGTTTATCTGACTCAATAGCACAATAGACATATGAATTGTTTTTAGAGTATGTGAAATTCCATTCACCATCCAAAGCCAAAAATATAATTTTCTCAAGTGTTCCATTACATGTTTGTTTGACTGTAGTTTTCTCCTTCAGATGCTATGACCTTTGCAACATATGGGTGTCAGGAAAGGGAACAAACAAGAATTGTTTTCCCCATGTCACTGTTGGAGGAACTTGCTCTAACACTGTATGACAAGGTCCATGATAAAGTGAACGATTTCTTATAATATCCAGCCACCATTGATTTTGTGAAATAATGCCATACTAATGTCCACTGATAACAGTTAATGGATTATCTGAGATGACAACTGCTGTACCACTCAAAGTCATTGTTAGAACTGATGAGTAGTGTTTGCATCTTATGTAGTAAAAATGTATATGCTTCACCAAAACAATAGCTGTTGAACTGTTGAATATTGAGGGTCTTTTGGAACCTCTATCGTCTGTGTAGGCACAATAGTGATAGTAGTGTTGTCCCTCATTTCCAACTAAAGAAACAACTGTTGGATCCATTCAATGTCGCCAAGTAATATTTATACTGGTCTATTGCAAAGTTGATATAGGGATAACTAAGAACTCAGCATTGTAAGTACAACCAAAAAAATAATAAGGAAACACAAAAAACATAACAACTGATATCGGCATATCAGAGTAGACATGTATTCCTTTATATCGCTGAGAGTAATCTCCACTATATATTTCATTAAGTTATAAGGCAGTACTACAATAGCTGGGCTATTAGCAGACACATTACCCGTATAATTCCATCCAGTACCAGTTTCTATTGTGAATTGAGTCTGTACAGTTGAAAGTGTGGTGACTGTAAGCTCAGTATGATATAAAGAAATTGCTCCAGTATAGAAATCAACTCCATATGTTGTAAACTGGGCAGTACTCTTGTTAAAAAAAAACAAAGACAACCTACTAGAGATATAATTAGCATAATTATATATGTAAATACTGATATACTTACAGATTAAAGAAATGATAAAACTCTTAAGAAAGTTTGCTTTCATTTCAGCAGTTATGTCTACCACAAATACCTATATCATAACTAAAGAATAGAGAAACTAAAATAGAACATTAGCATCAAGAGATACTCTAGCAATGTTTGACCTCTATAGGCTCTAATAATTTTACCTACCATCTAAAAGAGATGACTATAGTAATAATGTTCTTTACACATAGTACCAGTATATATATTATTTAACTTGTGTTAGTAAATTATGAATGTAGAGGATTTTGTATAAGGTAAAGGACTTTACCTGATACAGTTTTTCTATCGCTAATAACAAAATATAAAAGTAGTATTATTACAATTCACAATTATGAATGGATTTATAGGTAATTTAGTACTGAGTTCACCACAAAGTTCAAAAGCCATGAAAATATAAGACTGTTATTTTTCACTAACTACATCTACTGTCAGTACTCCACTTAGTAAATTTTGGAATAGACCATCTTTTAATTAAATAGAGAGATTGTTTTAAATGATTTATATTCACTTAGGCTGCATGCATTCCCACAAATAAAATTAATAGTATTGCAAGTATTAACTATATATATATTGTTGTTTTGATAACTAATTACTATGGAAATACACAGTTTATGTACTTAAACAATGTCTACTAATATGGACATTTATATAGAGTGGTCTTGGAGTAGTTAAAGAAAAGGAAAAATTCACAACAAGTAAACCTAATAAAAGTGCATGTTAGTGGATTATGTAATTCTAAATTACATAGTGATAAACCTTTAAAATAGGTCAGCCAGCATCCATGGATAAATTATTTCATTTAACATTGATGGTGTACATTATATGCAATAGTAGTCTCAGAACCACAGACATTTCACTAGGGGAGAAAACATCTGGAAAGACTATTGTAGTCACTGTGAGTGTTAGTTGACATGCATGCATGGATTAGTTATACAATCAATCCATTTTTAGTGTATATGGGTATGCATATAGTCTAATATGAGAGTTGATTTAAACTAATATAAAGATTTTTGAGTTGCATATAATACATAATGAGATACTAACAATTCATTATTAATATACTAGTTGACTAGTTAGATAAAATTATTATTTGATGCCAGACATATGTTATTATCACTATGAGGTTATATAATGACAACCTACCTAACCATATGTAAGCCCTTTTCTATGAATCAATATTGATAAACTATACAAACCATGGTAATTAGTAATCATAACTTTATATGTTGTTGATACTTTCCAATGATGTGTGTATGTTGTAAGTGACTATATCAATTAATTAAAACAATTAATCAATTATAACAATGATACAGAATACACTAAGATCCTTTGTATCCTAATCTATTTACAATGACCTGGATGTTATGGATGGGACATACCATTTTGGCATATTTTATGACAACAAAAAATACCACCCCCTATATTATTATCAATAACATTAATTTAAAAATGCTACAACATAAAGGTTATTATATTATATATCAATGGCAAATGAGATGATTAAGAGTTAATGAGCTAATGAGATGATTAAGAGTTAATAAGCTAATGAGATGATTAATTAAGAGTTAATAGTTACCGTGGTAAAGGAGAACTGCTTGCTTTTATATATGAAGTCTCTCGATACAGTTAGCTGCGATAGAATTACAGGAATAAAGAAACTGACACGAATAAGGACCCCTAGATTTAAGAGTCGTCGCAGCCAAAGTGCGAGAGTAACACAAGGGGAATAAACTGGTTTGCATCAGTCTCCACCCCGCTGGCACTTGTATAGAGCGATCTGAAGAACTATAATTATAATTTAGCTATGGAATTTTAATTATTATCTTTTTTTAGATTCAAGAAATAATTCTTGTCAAGTCATTATGTCAGCAAGAGTAAAGATCAATCTACATATCTGCTATATAACAACAACATCATTAAATGAATGCCCTTATTGACAATGCTGCATGTAAATGTGATAAGAGCCTTTCTGAGGAATTATTTGCTCAGTTAGTTGTTATAATATGAATGGGTCACAACTTGTCATTGTAGCCAAGACTATATATTGAGCTCTGACAAAACTACATATATTGGTAAGCAATTATTTTCTGTTTCTCTAATAATTTTTTTCATACTAGATATTGATGAATGGTCCATTAATGATGAAGGTTGTTTATAGCAGTCACAAGACAATAATTGTAATGTATATTGTAATAATACAGAGGGATCTTTTCATTGTGTCTGTGATACCTTACATGCAGACAATAAGACTTGTCAAGAAAGTAAGTTTATACTTAAAACTATTTTGAGGGTCTCGTTTCTTTGTCAATGTTATAGTTATTCTCCAAGACGATCAGGTAATTTTGTTACTACTAAGTTATTAATTGTATATAAATTATATACTAATGTAAAATCTCTCAGCTAGTGCTATTGTTTTAATTGTTTTTGGTTTTGTCATGTTTTTTTATTTGATGATATTAAAGAGTGCAGGTTAGTAACTAAATAAATATATAAATTAATATTTCTTATAATATAGATGTTATGTTTATCTTGTGTACTGGTTTTCATTGGAGTCACAGACAATTTACCATTGATGAAGTTTCTGTTGCTGTTATTAAGAAGCCTTAAATGTTTTAATAATTTGGTTATTGTTGTATTTTTTTTAAATATTTTGTGAATAATTTCAGTTTGTCATTTTTTAATTTTTAATTTCTTAAATAGCTTACTTTAAAAATACAATAACAATTCCGTATTATTATATCGATCAAGATATGTACTCTACATTGATCATGCATCTACAAAAGTTTATTTTGTGTTTTGTACTATATTTACTTTCTAACAGGGGACTTTAAGAAGCAAATAAAGCAATATAAATAACTAGCTTATTTTGATTACCTCTGAATGAGAACATGAATTTGAAAACACTCACTCTATAATATGGTAAGTTTAATACTATCAATGTTAATATAAGAAAAGTAACTGAGTTTTATTATAAAAACTAATTGGTTTAGACACTTGTGTATCTCTTTAATTTGTTGATATCTACTCTTGTTGTCATAGTGAAATGTAACAATAATGTGTCAAAATAAGAGATATATACAACACAATCTTTATAGTGACAATTGATTTTGTTAGCAGACAATAAAAACGAGATTGTTTCTTCTTGTTATGCTGTTGTTTTTGTGACTGGTAAAAACCAACGTGGTAGTTTGTGTTCATTTTGTCAATATGAATTATTATTTTTTCTTATTTAAACAAGTAGTAGAGATTAATATTGGGTCTGTTCAAGTAATTTTTAATGTAACAGCGCAACATCAATCACACTGCATTGTTCTCTCCCATCACCAGATCTGATTGTCATGTTCTATAGACATTTGTAACAAGAATGGTTTGTGTTGTAAAATGCATGTATTGATCAATTTGTGTCTTATAATTTCACTTCATTAACTTAAACAACAACACACAAGACTCATGATCTGATTAAATTCACAACATCATCAATATAGTACCTAAGAAACAGCAAAACAGCATCAAACAAATCATTTATTATAACTTTCTTTCAAACATCATTCACTCAACCAACAACAGCATTGCCAAATCAGACAGAAAAACACAATCAATAAGTCCATACTTCACTACATTACCATCTAGCACACACTACTTAAACAACAATCACAAACAATGCTATCTTTAGCAACAGTTGATGCTACCAACTATTTATTCCCCAGAGTACCATTAATGACAGTCCAAATATACCCAGAGCACTCTCAACATTGTCCAGAGCATCATTGATACTATGCAGAGATACTGGTTCTAATACCCTCAACAAGTATTACATATCAGTGACAATTTAAGTATTAATATTTAATTGTGATATTTGTCATCTTTTCAGTAATAATGATTGTGAAGAGGCATAAGCAGTTCAAACCATTACTTATGTATACAAGTACATTAGTACATGTATATATAAATGTGTAATACACCATAGTACTAGGAATGTCCAATAAAAGATTAATAACAATTACAGGAGTACAGGGAAATTGAAAATGTCCATTCTGTTACCAAAAATCAATATACCGATTTTGATCAAATATATATATATATACATACTACCAACTTTAGATAGTTTTATCTCTACTGGTTGGCCCCCACAATTAGATTATCATTGTTACCATAGCAACATTACCTTTATTGGACATGCAAAAGTAATTAACTAAACACAACGAATATTTCATCAATGGACTGTTGCAATGTGAGAAATGGAAAAAATCTGGTACCTCAGTGCATTAATAAACTTACATTGTAAATAGTCTGTTAATGATAACATTTATCAGTTGAAGGATGTAAAAATCTTATCATTCTTGTATCTCTGTCTTCAATAAGTAATTATGGAGAGTTCTACCTTGACAAATAGTTGGTAGACATGGAAAATCAGAATGTATTTATCTAATAGTTGTTGACCAATACTAGATGGTTCACTGATAGACCATTGCTTTAATGCAGACCATACCACTAGATTGTTTACTCGGTTGATACTATCCATATGTACATGAATGTTATTATTCTCAAGTGTCTTCAAAAAATAAGCTAGAAAAGAGGCATTCATTCAAATAGATTAATTCTTCATAAGTTGTAGTATATAAAAGCACCATGCAGAACTACTAGTATAACAGCTATCTCATTGTTCTCAGATAACAGAGACAAACTCACAGAAAACCAGCATCCAAGATTACATATTAAGCTTCCGTAGTCATACTTCACAGCTACTTTAAAAGAGTGAATAATTTAGCATTTACACAGCAAGAAGAAAAAGCATAAATATATTGTCTATAACTATGATACTATGGGAATATATAATATTAATATTATTGCATTCCCAACTCAAAGTGTTATATATAGAGTAATCAAAAAACCCTGAAAAAAAAGTTTAGAGTCACTGTAATGATATGTATATACATATAACAACTTCGACTGAATGTTGTCATCTAGGCGATTGATGGATAAGTGATTATGACAGATTTAATGAATCATAATAAATGGTATATTGATTGTAAACAATATAACTACATTATGTATCCTACAAGATTGGTAACATTGGTGGTAACAAGTGAAGGTCCACTATAGTCAAGGTAATAGTAGCTGGAGGTAATGGTGTCATATTCTCTAGTTTATCAACAAGCTTGAAATAACAATTTCGTCCTCATCATTTGTATAAATGGGATACAATTGTGTGGCTTCAGGTGCATAAGTGTGCAGTAATTACTAAGAGATCCTATAAAATATGAGAGGAAAATCAATACTCTGGATATAAATACCTATTCAAAGCAACAGTGTCCTTCTCTACTTCCTAAATTATACATTATTCTGGCAATCAAATAAATGTATATAATAGGCAGCACATATTGATCTCTATGAAGTCTATTATATAGTTGTTGGTCTCTTGCATGATTTGCAACTGGTTAGAAATAAAGTGTCTTAGTTAATGAGAAAATTGTGATTGTTTTATAGGTGGTGGTTGTTTGTCTGGCAGATGTCATATATTCCTGCATGTGTATAGTTAATGTTTAGTGTTTGTGGGATGGGGATCAGATACAAGAAAGTATAGAATTCCTCTGATGTTTGCTGCTAAAGTTTGCAAATACACAGACATATAGTCAGCAATTCTAAGCTTAATATAATTTACACAAAACAACTATTACCTTTTTAATATTATGTATGTAGAAATGAATCTCTGGTTATTTAGAAGTTAATAACTTCAATTTATTATAAAAGGGAGTCTGGAACAAAGACTACGCTATGTCTATTACTATACCTTCATGTTTTGAACTTTCACAGTCATAATTCTCAACAATTTTTCTTTAAAAAATAGCATTCAAACAGCAAAAAGATAAAAGAAAGGAAGTATAGCAATAAACTAAGAATATCCAATAAAACTATACCAGACATAAATCGTATTAAAAATCGGATATATTATATATATAGATTATATGCATACATATTATATATATATATATATATATATATATATATATATATATATATATATATATATATATATATTATATTATATATATATATATGTATGTTATGTATGTATGGTATGTATGTATGTATGTACGTATGCATGGTTTATATGTATATATGTGTAATGTGCAGGGATCAATTCTATTCATGTTTCATGGACATTATCTTCTCTCAAATTTGATGCGACATTTGTCAGAGCTATCTTTATATTTTGCACACCGATGTCGCCATTGGTATCACCCTTTGTTATATCTTCAAGAATTTTTTCAGTAGAGTCATCATAATTTCTAGAGAGTTTATTCTTCATTCGTAAGATAACCAGTACCATTACTATAACAGCTATCACTATTACAAGTAGTGGCACTCCAAGACCTACTACAACTCCAACAATAACATCAACATTATTATCATCAGAAGAAACTGTAAGAGTTTTATTATCAACATCATCATCAAGTGAAACTGTAGGGTGAGATGAAATTAAATTTTTAAATGTACTTATCTAACCTTTACTGATGTTGTTAGTTTCATTCCCGTCAAATATGTGTATCCTTCATAATAATAATAATAATAATATAATAAAACTTATTTACATTTCCATATCCAATTACACTAAGACCAGCAGTAATATCAGTATGACGTAAAACATGAGATAACCTGTCATTAAACTTATGAACTGTTCCATATCCTATAATGTCACCATTCTCACTATGAATAGATTGCCAGCTCCAGTTATATGGTTTATCATCTAATAGAATATCTGTTTTACTAGTTGTAGTAATATGAACGTAGAGATCATCATACCAGTGGCCTTGCACCTCATTATATGAAGTATTCAGTGGTATGTAGGTAACTGCATTAATGTACTGTTCAACAGGAGGTACTATGCTCAAAACTTCATTTACGAATGAGCCATTTCTCCAATCATTTTGTATATATCCTTCTGAAACTAGTTGTAAAACAAGTATTGGTTTATCTGACTCAATTACACAATAGACATGTGAATTGTTTTTGAAGTATGTTAAATTCCATTCACCCTCGAAGGCCAAAAACATTATTTTATCAAGTGTTCCATTACATGTTTGCTTCACTGTAGTTTCTCTTTGGATGCTATGACCTTAGTGACATGTGGAGTATGAGGAAATGGGACAAATAGGAATTGTTTTCCCCATGTCACTGTTGGAGGAATTTGCTCTACTACTGAACTACATCGACTATTTATATTAAGTTTATGATTCCTCAGTATATTCAGCCACCATTGTTCTCGTGAAATAACACCATATACATGTCCACTGATAACTGTTAATGGATTATTGGAGACAACTGCTGTACCACTCAGTCATTGTCAGATTCAAAGAGAAAGGTTTGTGTTTTATGAAGCAAAAATGTGTATGTTTCACCAGCTTTAACAATAACTGTTGAAACTGTTGAAATATTGAGGGTCTTTTGGAACCTCTATTATCTGTGTAGGCACAATAGAGATAGTAGTGTCGTCCTCATTTCCAACCAAAAGAAACAGACTGTTGGATTTAAAACATGACTCAATAGAAGCTATGTAATATTTATACTGTTTTATTGCAAAGTTGATATAGGGATAAACTAAGAACTCAGCATTGTAGGAAGAAATAGTTTTAAACTCATAAGGACGCACATATATCACAACAACTGATATAGGTATGTCAGAGTATACATGTATTCCTTTATATCGCCAAGAATATTTTCCATCATAAACTTTTATGTTATTAGGTAATTCTACAAAAGCTGGACTTAAGCAGACACATTATGAGTTAATTCCATCCAGTACCAGTTTCTATTGTGAATTCAACCTGAAAGGTGAAAGCGTGGTGACAGCAAGCTCAACTTTGTTGAATGGAAATATTCCAAAATAGAAATCAACTCCATAAGTTGTAAACTGGGCAGTGACATTGTTAAGATAACAAAAACAACCTAATAGAGAAATAATTGTGAAAATAAATAACAATTGCATAGGCACACAGTATCATGCCTATGTAGGGATGGCCTGGATTTTCAATTCCCATGTATTGGCAGAAAAAATGAATACTCAATCAAAAAAATGATTAAATATTTTCAATTTTTCAATATTTCTTTTGTGTGATAATCCCTTCATTATGACTTAGTTAAGAAGAGATTAATAAGTGTCACAGGCACAATTGGTCAAATGTAAGAATTGTTTATCTTTCCTCTACCTATGCTACATTTTAGCTAATGATGACTCAATAACCATGAACAATTTAGAAACCACATTATCACAAAAGTAAAATGTTCAACTACAAAGTATGGCCTTTTGTAGGTCTAAGAAACAAAACTGGTGGGTTCAGTAGGTTCCTATTAAGATCTAACTTAGGCATTTCTTTAGTCTCATCCACAGACTTTCATCATGTGAAAATGTAATCTGGTGCATTTTCCATCAAATTCTTGGTCCTAAAGCTATTAGTGTGACGTTATTGATGATATAACCTTGTGGATAAAAACATGTGATTGCTGTAATTTGATACATCACAAGAATGACTAATGTAGAAAGCATGTTCTTGTATTTCTTTTGTCTAAGGCATATCTCATGTATAGTGATAGAGGACTGGTTTAATTATGTAATAATATCATTATTGTGTTTAATCTTATCATTTCAAACAGTTGTAGCAAATGTATCATCAAGAATGGCAGATTTAGTCTCAAAATTATCCCAATATTCTATTTCTGGCTTCTTTCTCATAAAATTGATGTTTCATATGACCATCTGCTGCTTATCATGTGACCATTTGTATATAATGGATGGAGTTTACATATCGTGCTTATGATGCTAGGAAATGTAGAGTGCCTTTTGCTCAAGGGTATGGCAGCCTGGGTACGAGACGATTTTTCTTAGAAATATGCATGCTACAGTTTTCTTTATTGACTATCAAAAAATCTTCCATTTAAAACGATTATAATTGAAATGATCATAATATAATTGTTTCGGATGGTACTGACTCAACAGTGAAATGCTGACTAGGGCTACAAACAGGTTGAATGATTAGAAAACAGTTTAAGTAAAAGACTACAGCTATAGAATGTTAGAAATACTGGTAGAGAAATCAAGCTTGTGAGAAACTTTCACACATTTTCATTTACACCCATTGTTGTAGTACTGCACGAGGTAAGGGTTAAAAAAAATTTTATTGGTTGTCTGTGGTTTAAAAAATCTTATTTCATTCATTGCTCTCAAAAATTGCATATATTTACTTTATTTTTAGAAGATGTGTATACTTACAGATTACAAAAATGAGAAGACTGTTTGGAGAGTCATTTTAATTTCAGGAACTTGGTTTACCTCAAAATATAGGCTCAGTCTTGCAGATGCCTAGATTTTAATTTAAAAATAAAGAGAATTAAAATAGAATAATTAATGTAAGTATCAAGGGATATTTCAAGGATATTTGACCTCAATAGGTTCTACTATAGTAGTAATGTTCTTTACACATAGTACCAGTGTGCATGCATTCTATAACATTCATTTAGCAATGATTATGAATACAGAGGATTTTGGTACAAGGCATAGGCTAGTTCCTGATACACTGATAATAATGAAAAGCACTAAAGTGCAGAACCCTAACTGCAGTAGTGATATTGCTTGGTTTGAAATTGGAGCAAACACCTGTTCCATCTTGCCTGTGCTTTTTAGAAAGGCCTTTTCTGAATTTTTAAGTTTTGTCTTCCATTGACAACCGTTTAAATTTTGCTGTTTTCTATCAAGTTTTGTAGCAGTACACACTTTCATCACTGAGTTAGAGTAGCTCAAAATGCATCACAAGCTAACAGACAGACAGACGCACACACAAAGCATCCAAAGGTAATGTGAGTATATATACAAAACATTGTATGCAAATAATTACATAACGTAAGTAACACCAAAAGTGCATTAGAAAGAGCAAATAACTTAGAATCTCCATATACTTACATGTACTATCTCTTACTTATCTTAATTACATCATGTAAGGTAATGCTTTCATATACTAAGTGGCTGCTAATTAATATACATTTGCTGTTGTGCAATAAAGTGGTCATTTAGTTTATTCCATGTTGCTACTTGATGCCATACACAAAGCTTGCTACTGCATGCATCAAACAACAAGAGACATATCAAAAGATGTTAGCCTCACAACCTGAGACATTTTGCTATGGGATAGAAAACATCTGCAGAAACTGATGTATAGCCATTGTGAGGGAGAATAGTTAGAGAAAAAGAAAAAATCATAATAGGTAAGCCCTTTGGAACCACTAGTCATACTAGTATAGTGCAGTACTTGAATATGATCTCAAAAACAATCCAAAAAAGAATAAGATAGCATATATGTCTAACTTATGTTAGTTTACTGCAAAAACAAGATCATCTACATTCTTGTGTTGTTCTATATTGTATACTACTAATTGTGTGTGGATCATATAGCTAACAAATCAATTTCTTATTGTGACTTGTATGTCACTCATTAGTTTCCTTTTTTGTGTGGTGGTGGTTAGATTGGTAAACCAATATCACATAAAGTGCACATAGTTATCATTTTCTGATATTAATAATTAAGTAGCTGTCTAGACTAATTACTATATTAAATGTTTGCTTGACCTACTGACAAACATCATATGGATTCTAAATTTATATATGTTTATAACAGATACTATAATGGGTTGTAGGTGGGTACATAGATATATGTAGTGCAATAGATGATATTTTCTTGTGACTGTTTACATATGCTAATGATAGTGAGGTCACAAGTCTATATATAAGCTATAATAAATTTATATATTTACAAACCTCTTTCAATGACCTTAATAGACTGCATATATAAAGTATACCTGTTTACTAGTCCCTTAACTTTTATACACCTCTACATAAACTAATGAGTGTTTTAGTCATATGTGAAACTCATGCACATATCAATGTTTATATTATACATTAAAATGACATGTCACTTTTTAGCAGCGATGTACTTATGAGTTCATAACCAGATAGCATTGAAACACAGACTGGTCAATACTATTCTTGTGGTAAGTCATGCCCCACAGACAATTTGATTGCATTGGTATTATAATATTCATACACCTATGAATCCAATATCTCTTTAGTCAGATATTACCTTAAAGGAGAAACGGACTTCTTTGTATATGAAATATCTACTAGCTATAGAATCGGTACAGTTTGGCACAAGAATTTCAGGAACAAAAGAAAATGACAGGAATAAGAAATCTAGTTCCCAAGACTCGTTGTCGCCAACGTGCGAGACGAACACGCTCCGTGCTAACAAAAATTGAAGAGTTAAAATTGGGGGTTCGTCAGTCTCCACCCCGAAATCGTTGGTCTACTGGCAGCGCTCGTACAGTATCCATAAGCGATTGATAGAGCGTTTTGGATTTGAATCTTTCATTATTTTACACTCTTTTAATTTATACACATTTTAATATTTGTTCGAGCTTCTAGAGCTGATCATGCATGAGTAAAACCAAATATGACCAAGAAGAAGTTAGCTAGCTACCCTAATATATTTACCTTTTTATAAAAATAAAGTAAATGTAAGTAGGGCTAGTATCAAATCCAACACAAAAAATACAAATATGGTAGTAGTTTTCTCTCAATTTTAGTCTCACTAAAAGTCTAGGATAGAAAATTTTGTCTGTTGGATAAGGAAACTTGGTGATCCATGCGTACGTCATTGTAAATTATTGGCTACACTCAAACAGCTAAAAACACATTTAATGTGGTTTGCTGTGCTTTTAGAGATATGTTTTATATTAATGTTCAGGTACATTTGTGTGAGCCATCAAATTGTCTCATAAGAACACTTAACAGGCTTGTAATGATTTTAGTTTTAATAAAAAATACACAAAATGCATATATCAGAAATTTATAATATTAACAACAGTTCATTAACAATGTAACAAGATGAAAATGACATTAATATTTTACCTACATATTATTGTACATGTATTAATGAGCATTCCCACCTGCGTTAAATAAAAGAGATGTGCATTACTAATATTAGAAAGACAACTGTTGGTGCATTAGAATGTATACATAATGTTTATACTGTGATATTTTCTTCTATTCACTCAGCTATTATATAGGAGACAGACTTTATCAGTCAATAGAGATTTTAAATGAAATTAAATGATATGTTTTCTTTATATATTTTTTCATTTACAATTATCCACTAACATAACACAATAAAATTATTTTGTATCCTCTTCTCTTGTACACTTTTATCTAAGTAGCATGAACAGCCTGTCCAGTTGAATAGTTGAAGATGGTGATTTGGATTGACTGTCAGTAAAAACAATTGTTTGATAATAGTCGCACCTCAATGTGTTATACAAGTAGTAAATACATGATTTAATAATAATGCTTGACAATGCATACAAAAAGAGCTTTAAAATAAATTACCACTATAATCTAATTAATATTTAGTACACCCTGCATGTAATAAACATTGAGACATTTAATGAGAAAAGCAGGTTTATGGCTCCAGCAACGAAACTTTTCTGGAACAACATCTTGAAGTAGAATCTACAAGTAACATAACAATTATTATTTATTAAAATATGTATAGATATATAGTTTAAATTACTAGCTGGCATTGTTTATACAGATCTAACTGTCTCAACAATATACTTCACTACATATAACCATAATGTTACCAATACCTTCAATAAAGAAACTCCTACGAACACAACGACCCACTTCTTCATACACTCCTCATCTAATGGTTCTCACACTCACGAAGACAGGAAGGAATTAATTGTGGAAGTGGTAGTGTCTTATTATTCGAATAATAACAAGCCCGACAATTAGTGATAGTACAATTGTCTGATTGACAATCAACACCAGATTCTATTAGTCTAAAGAAAATGTACAAAAAATGACAACTGTTTTACAAAATTGTGCACTCAACATTCTATAAAGTAACTTACATTGAACAGATGGCATTTCTTTGAACAGTGCAAAATATATAAAACTACAGGTTGGAGGGCAAGCTATGGTATAAACATTTAAAAATAATAACAATAAATAATTGGGTAATCATAACATTATGCTAACTTGAACATTTCTGTTGACATTCATGTAGTGCAAAAAAGTTTATTATTATTGGCATTGCAACCTCCATAAATAAACATTTCACATTTCTGACTGGTAGAATTATAGAAGTATCGTGGAAAAGTACCGTGACATGGACCAGTAATGGAGGTTGATAACATGGATTTTAGTTGGATTTTTCTAATATTGTATGAGAATATAATAATAACTATAACTATATTATTATTAGCAGGACATGTATCTATTTTTAATTAATTTAATTATATTTGGTAAATCTACATATTGTAACTAGTTGTTATGTTATGACCATAAGTGCTAAAACTATTTTAATTTTATTTTAATTTCTTTTTTACCCATATACCTTTAACTAATTGTAATGTTATGATCAGAAGTATTAAAACTATTACAAACATAATACAATAGCACTACATTTATATAATCAAGAGAAAGGGGAATAATAAATTCAGTCTAATGTAAAAAAAGGGGGGGAAGAGGGGGGGGGGAGGAGGAATAGGTATACTACAAGTAGTCTGCAGTCATTGCAAACCTTGTCCACACAGATATTGTCTTAATATTCTCACCTGATATTTTCTCTTCACAGAAGTCTCCCATAAAACCAGGCAGACAATCACAGATATAACTACCAGGCATGATATTGACATGTACCACCATTACAAGGATTAAGATCACATGGTAAATATACTGTAATTTGGTATAATACATTATGTTTTATATATTAAATTTACTTTTAGTATCACATGTGTCTCCTTTATAACCTTTTCTCCGCAAGCACAAGTATCCTTTCTCCGCCTACTCCGCCATATTGGTATCCACACAAGAAAACATGAATACAAGATGGATTACAAGTACTATAAATATAGATATATTTAAGAAAGCTTGATTATATAAATATTACTTGGTTTGGATAAGTTAACAAGTTGTTGAAAGTCTTGTCCTCCTTGATATGTATGTCTCTCCAATTTCAACTCTTCCAGTAGCTGCTATAATCAAACTTACAAAACACAGGGGGGGATCATCTCCACAGATCTCATTAGCCATATCTTCAAGAACTGAATCATTAAATTAAGGCTCATAGACAGGAGTAAAATCTGGACAATAGAATGTAGACCAGCTTTGTCCTGAGTGATATGTGAACAAACTATCACCTGCTTTGTTAATAATCCCCTAATGGAGGATGACCATGATGTCACACATACTTTTTGATACACTATACTAAATAATAATACATCATTTACAATGTACAATAACAAGAAATTTGTTGCTTGTATTTATTTCAATATGCTCCATGTGATACCAAACTCTTCATGTATCCTTTTTATAGTAGAATTCAATGGAAGAATTGGTTTATTTCCCTCTGGAGTAAGGTCATCTGTTGTATGAACTCAGATCTGGGCTATATAGTAGCTTGGAGGGAAGCGCTCTATTTGTAAAGGTGTGGGGAACGGTTTTTTTGCACAGTCTAGAATTCTTACAGTAAAATAATGTGTTGAGAATTTGAGTGTGTGGTTATCTGACTATAAACTAAGTGTTGAATTCACTATTATCTTGAGCAGTCGAAATTTTGACTATCATTGTAGGTAAAGAATGTATCGAATCCCATGGAGAAACGGCTAAATTGGGTTAGGTTTTGTACAAGTGAGTGAGTCAGATAATACATATGGCTCACGTAGCTCCACCTCTCTGTCATCGGAGCCACTCCCAATTTTTATCATCGTCATTCAAACGATCTTATTAAGAATAAAAATTACACCTATATATACCTCATTGTGGGCATGGGTCTTCGTTGCCTTTTAATACTGAAACTCGCTGGTGTAGACTATCAATATGTTATCGTTATGATGGAGTTCCAAAGCTAAGTAATCTCTCTTGTTCTAAACTTTCAATTCAATTCACAATATTTTTGTGACTTGTATTCTTCAGCTTTTGTCATCAATGCTACAAATCTTCTTCCTTCTGCATCAAACTAGTTTTGAGTTTGGTCATAGCTCCATCATGTTCTATTTATAAATGCTTCATAGCTTATTTTGAGTTTTTCAAAGTTCTCTTTTGCAGTGTCTCTTCCTTTTTGAATTTAATCAATTCTTGATTCAATTTGCTAATAGAACTCACCTGGTGAATCTTGTAAGGAAATATGAAAGCCCTTCATTAAAAGTACAGTACTTAATGGATGTTTACACTTTGTTCTTGATAACCCAACAACAACTGTCACTATCTGAACATACTATTATAATCAGAGAAACAATGAAACAAAAAACAAGTGATTTTCAATTTTAAGACTTACAATTACTAGTTATGAATGTTGCCTTGCAGCCATTTCTTTAAGTGGGTGTGTCTAAATACTTCCAGTAGTTATGAATAATTAATTAGTTTTAGCAATTTAATTAAAACAAATGACAAAATTATGAAAATGAACAACACAAGCTGTATGACAAAACTGCCTTGAGTCAGAGAATGGACAGATGTGTGTATAAATGGATATTATTAAAGTGATTGAATTGTAAATAAATAATGTATCCAATTTTTAAATTAGCAAGTAAGAAAATAATTTAAAGCAGAAGATGATTGTAATTCTTCTAAATTCTCTTTCATCTTTTGTTCATGCTCTTCAAGTCAGATATTAATTTATCAATTTCTTTAGCAACTTCAGAATTTGACCCCTGTCTATTTCTGTACTTGTGAACATAATAGCAGACTTCATCATTACAGCAAGATCTATTGGAATGTAATATAACATCATCAAGTACTATGTTTTTTGCAAGTGATTCTATATGACAACTAAATTTCTTTCTGTTTATTCTCATTACCTTCATCAAATCTTGATAACATTGCATGCACTTTGAGCATTCTTAAGAGTAGTCTTTGAAACTATATAATACCCTATGTCAGTACCAACTATAATATTTCTCCAGCTGCTGCCAAGGCATTACCAGGTATAGATAAGCATAAGCTAGCTCCCAATGTCACAAAGCTGAGAAAAAAAACAATACTGACGATTGTAGATCCTGCTATAGATACAACATTACCACCAATATACGAGCCTTCCTGGATTTGTCATAACTATCCTCAACCTCTATCCTGAGATTAGTTATCGTAGTTTTCCAACTTAATAATAATAAGACTCTGTTTGAGATCAGTAAACAACTTTAAAGACGTCATCAAGTTCAGAGTCCCGTTACCAATTTTGAGAGAGATTTCTGCCCTAAGGTCCGCGCTGTCCCACTGGACTTTCCATATTTGTCATTGTTATGTGTGATATTGTTTAGTATGTGACATAATTACAAATAACATAAAATTAATGATCTATTTAGGATGGTCTAACTATTTCTGTATCCTTACCATCTCTCAATGTTATTATAATATTTCTTAGGGTTTAGGTGACACTGCTTGGGACTTGTATCAAGCAGCTGCTACTGATCATGAAGAGTATGGTGTAACAGGAGCTGTGGGTGGAGTCCTGGTCTTTACCAGGTAACATAGTGCATCCCATCATCTTTGCTTCAGAACAACTCAACATGTGTTTGGTGGAGTAAAGAATCAATTTGTGTCCAGAAGCAAAGAAAGAAGCTTCTGAAAATGGAAGACCAATCAATAATGTTGATAATGATGATCAGTAGGTGTGGTGGTTAATGAAAAACTTCTACTGGGTTCATATGTCCTGTTAATGATATAACCCTTTATTGTATTACATAAATGACAATATTGTAATTACCGAGACTACCTTTCATTGTACTACTTAAACATGTTATATTAAATGTTAAATCATAAATACTAAACTATTTAGTAAATATGCCATTGGACGATTTATAACACCATTATAGTTACTGTCAACCTTGGTATTCTATTAGTTCAACAGCCACTCTTTCAGTGGAGAATGTTTCGACTAGTGAATGGTCCTAACGATAATACTGGAGCAGTTGAAATATGTAATGGTAGGCATTACATTGGTGTATGCAGACAAGGATGGGACCAGCATGATGCTGCTGTTATTGTCGACAATTTAAAACTAACCAATCAATGTAAGTTATGATTATAACAATGAAATAATTCGTAGTCATTGATATCACTATTGTAGTATGGTAAAGACACTATGTATAAAATTGTAAACTATAGCTGCTCCTTGTTTACCAGTAGTAAGAGTAAGTACAAAGAGCAATATGTGGTCCCTTCAATTGTAGAAGTTCCCATGTGTCAAGATAATGGAGTGTATTGCATTTACAATACTTGTGATGGCCATTCACTAGATGGATCCTCCTAGTCTGTGTGATGGTAAGTCAACTAGATCTCTGTAGCTATAAATATTTTTTATTCTTCGATTAAACATTTAATATAGACTAAGTAGTAAATACCATATGCTAGGTCAGTTAGTACTAAAGCAATTTCATTTTTGATTTAGTTTAACTTTCTGTAATGATATCACTTGGTAAATTTTTATTCTTGTTCATTTTTTGTGAAACAATTACCAGCATTTTTACATAGAAGCACAAACTTAAAGAAGAGTTTTATATAACAAATGTATTTTTTACACATAATGAACTCGTGTTAGTATTAACTCTTCTCTTATATAGCTAGATATCAATTGAATTACAAAATAACAATCATTGTCCATTTCAAACTCATTTATTTTTTCTCTCAAGGTTTGTTACCTCGACCTGAGACAGTAGAAGACACTAACTCTCATATGGTATCTGCTATACCCTCAAGGTTTATATATATATATAATATATATAGATATTATTTCCATTCTATTATCTATCTTCATAATACATGTTGTAGATGTATGGTAATGTTATTTTCTGTTCAATGGTGTGAATTTTAATAT